>NC_064614.1:597139440-597442470 GCF_023898315.1 Schistocerca nitens | reverse complement strand
CAGTAACTAGTGGGAGCTACGATAATCCAGAGTGAGAAAGTTGTAAGAAAGTGACTGCAGTACGAATTGAAACTGGTGCACAAATAGCAACCAAGTGGCTGTATACACGGAGGTGACAAAAATCATCGGATACCTCCTGTTGTCATGGCGGACCTCCTTTTCCCCAACGTAGTGCAGTAACGTGCCATGGATTCAACAAGTCTTTGAAAGTAGCCTGCAGAGATATTGAGCCATGCAGCCTCTACAGCTGTCCATAATTACGAAAGCGTTGTCGATGCAGGGGTTTGAGGACGAAGTGACCTCTCTATTATGTCCCGTAAATATTCGATGGAGCTCATGTCAGCGATCTTGGTGGCCAAACCATTCGCTCGAACTGTCCAGAATGTTCTTCAAACCAATCGCGAAAAATTATGATCCAGTGACATGGCGCATTGCCATCACAAAAATTCAATCATTATGTGGGAACATGAAGTCTATGAATGGCTGGAAATGGTCTCGAGGTAGCCGTACATAAACAGAGGACGCTGCCCATCCCACGTAGATACAGTCCACACAATTATGGAACCACCGCCAGGTTGCATAGTGCATTGTTGAAAACTTGGGCTCATGCTTTAGGCTCTTACCAACTGATATCTGGACTCATCTGAGCAGGCCACGGCTTTCCAGCGTCTGGGGTCCTACCGAAATTGTCACGAGCCCAGGAGAGGAGCTGCAAGCGATGTCGAGCTCTTAGCAGAGTCACTCGCATCGGTCGTCTGATGCCACAGTCCATTAACGGCAAATTTCAACGCAATGTCCTAACAGATACGTTCGTCCTACGTCTCACGTTCATTTCTGTGGTCATTTTACGCAGTGTTGCTGACTGTTAACACTGACGTTTCTACGTAAACGCCGCTGTTCTCAGTTGTTAAATGAAGGTCGTCGGACACTGTGTTGTCAGCTGTGAGAGGTAACGCCTGTAATTTGGCGTTCTCGGCACACCCATGACACTGTGGAATGCTGAATCCCCTAACGATGGCGAAATAGAATATCTTATGCGCTAATGTCCAACTATCATTCCACGTTCAAAGTCTGTTAATTGCAGTCGTGCGGCCACAGTCACATCGGACACCATTTCACATGAATCATCTGAGTACAAACGGCAGCTCGTCCAACGCACTGCCCTTTTATACTTTGTGTACGCAATACTAACGCCATCTGCATATGTGCGTATCTCTATCCATGATTTCAGTCACCTCAGTTTAGGAAGGAGATTGTCTTCTGTGAACCTTTCGGGTGTTACCGAACAGGGTGAGCATAAACGCAGTGTCTGAAACTGGGAAATGAGACACACGATACTGTTAGATCGACTGCAGGTGTCAAAGCGAAAAACAATATTTTTGTTCCGTTTCTAAATGACATATGTAAGTAGCAGCGATCTAACTTCCACTGATTAACCGTACCTAGACCTTTAGAAACATGGTTTAATCCGCCTACCGCATTGCAGAAGTAGAAAAAGAGGCTTCTGTTCCCGCAAGAAGGAGTTGCACCGCATTAGTAACAGATCCTGGATCAACACCTACCGATCCGGTATATCGATCGTGATCGGTTGGGGGCAGATCATCCTGCACGTGACCACGCTACTCCTGGGATCTATCACTGTGCAGCTTCTTGCTGATGGGTTTAGTCGACTAATGTCACTATTTCCAGCGTCACTGCAGGGTTGAAAAGGCGTATTACCACAGATATCGATAGCATCTCACGGGCGTTGCTTCAGAGGTTATCAAGGATGGGACTACTACGTGGTCTCGAGTCTTACTACATACTGACTTTGTATAGCGGTCGGTGTAAAACGTGTAAAAGTCTCCATCTTCCCACTGTGAAAGAGAAATGAGGAATATTAGGCTAAAATGTCCTGTCGATGACGAGGCTATTAAAGGAGTAGTACAAGCTGGAATCTGAGAAAGAAGGCGGGGGAGGCGGTGGTGGTGAAGGAGGAGGATGTGCTACGTCTTTTTGAAGCGAAGCAGCCCTCCAATTACCTCGAAATTATGCCACCGGAAACCTATATTTTGATATCTGGTCGGGTTCCTCTCGAATGGGACTGGTGTGTCAACAACTGCTCCATCTCGCTCTGTTTTCTTTTTGATGATGGAAACGAGATCATTGAATTATGTTCAGAATTTGAACAAATATTGGCTTACGAAATCGTACAACAGTTTGTAATAACTGTGGTATAGTAAAGTAAACATCGGACACGGATTACTGAAACTAGCACACGAGAAAACGCAGAAGAAACCAAATAACAGACATGCATTTTGCTCCGAAGACATTTTTTTTGGAGGATTTTACGATGAAACAAAAAGTGACGATTTTAAAACAGTAACACACAATAACTACACTATGTCAGCAAAAGTATCCTGACACCTGGCTGAAATGAATTACAAGTTCGTAGCTCCCTCTATCGGTAACGCTGGAATTCAATACGGTGCTGGCCCACCCTTTGTCTTGATGACGTCTTCTACTCTCACAGGTATACGTTCAGTCAGATGCTGGAAGGTTTCTTGGGGGAATTGCAGCCCATACTTCACGGAGTGCTGCACTAAGGAGAGGTATCGATGACGATCGGTGAGGCCTGGCCCGAAGTCGGCGCACCAACACATCCCATAGGTGTTCTATAGGATTCAGGTCAGGACCCTGTGCAGGCCAGTCCTCTACAGAGATGTTACTGTCGTGAACCACTCCGCCACAGGCCGTGCATTATGAACAGGTGCTCGATCGTGTTGAAAGATGCAATCGCCATCGCCGAATTGTTCTTCAACAGTGGGAAGCAAGAAGGTGCTTAAAACATCAATGTAGACCTGTGCTGTGACAGTTCTACGCAAAACAACAAGGGGTGCAAGCCTCCTCCATGAAAAACACGACCACACCATAACACCACCGCCTCCGAATTTTACTATTGGCACTACACGCGCTGGTTGATGACTTCACCGGGATTAGCCATACCCACATCCCGCCATCGGATCGCCACATTGTGTACCGTGATACGTAACTCCACACAACGTTTTTCCACTGTTCAATAATCCAATGTTCACGGCTCCTTACACTAAGCGAGGGGCCGTTTTGCATTTACCGGCGTGATGTGTGGCTTATGAGCAGCCGCTCGGTCTTGAAATCCAAGTTTTTTCACCTCCCACCTAACTGTCATAGTACTTTCAGTGGATCCTGATGCAGTTTGGAATTCCTGTGTGACGGTGTGGATAGAAGTCTGCCTATTACTCATTATGACCCTGTTCAACTGTCGGCGGTCTCTCTCAGTCAACAGACGAGGTCGGCCTGTACGCTTTTGTGCTGTACGTGTCCCTTCACGTTTCCACTTCACTATCACATCGGAAATAGTGGACCTAGGGATGTTAAGGAGTTTGGAAATCTCGCGTACAGACGTATGACACAAGTGACACCCAATCACCGGATAACGTTCGAAGTCCGTGAGTTCCGCAGAACGCCCCATTCTGTTCTCTCACGACGTGTAATGACTACTGAGATCGCTGATATGGAGTACTGCCAGTAGGTGGCAGCGCAATGCACGTAATACGAAAACGTATGTTTTTCGGATACTTTTGATCACATAGTGTAAGATCTTTGAATGCGATGCTATGATTGTCAAGAAAAACACGTTTACATATGTAGAGAGTCTTTTGTAGCGTATAAGTAATTATATATTTTTATAGAGATAATACGCTCTTTGTAGTGAAATAATGATCCGTCTTGTATCCGCCAAATTACGTACACCATTAACTAAACTAGAATGAAAGTTTGTTGTGGAGTTATATTAAAATTATTAGGGGGTACTACAGTATCTGATCTTATCCTGCTGTGAGTTAAGACGGCTAAGGCCTTCATGGAAATATCTTTGCGGTCACCTACGGTACTATGGTTGTACCTGGACGTGCACCCCTTAGAGTGAAGCAAATAGACGGTCTTTCTTGAGAGCCTTCTTTGAATGCAAGGTCCAGCTGCTCATTGGATCTCTAGAACACAACGGCGCGATTAATGGACACCAGCGGTACGCGTACACTTTGCAAAAACTGAAGTGCACCATCAAACCTAAACGCTCAGGAATGTTGACGGACGGCATTATTCTGTTGCATGATAATGTCCGTCCGCAGGTTGCCGAGGCTGTTTCGACTACGCTGGAGACTTTCGGTGGGAAGCACTTACACACCCTCCGTACAGTCCCTATCCCTCCCCACGTGATTTACATATTTTGGAGTCCTGAAGAAGGACGTCCGTGGCCATCGATTTGCTTCGGACGAAGAGGTGCACGCCTGGTTACAACTATGTTCTGTAGACAATCGCAGACATTTTTACGCGAAAGTATTACCCGATTTGTATCACAGTGGGATAAATATATTAACAGTTAAGGTGATTACTTTTGAAATAATGAGCAGTTTATTCTTTTCCCATCAGTCTCGTTTTCATTTGCCTGCCCCGTAATTGTTAAGCATGTAACGAAATGTTTATGCTCATTAACTGGTCGGCTCTCTTTGTCTGCATTTATTCTACCTTCATGTACGAGGCGTATTCGAGAAGGAAGGTCCGATTAGACATGAAGTGGGAACCACTGTGAAAATCCGATGGAACTTTGCACAGATGTGTTGGGAAATGTCTTTAGTGTGCCTGTCGATCGCTTCACGTCACTCTTTTCAGTTTAGAGCGCAAAGTGATCACGTAGAAATGCCTAAAACAACAGTGTCTTTCGCCAAGTATGTGGATCTGGTGAGAGATTTCGCCTGAAGCTATGCAGCCCACATAACATAAATGTCATGTGTTTCTTTCTTCAAGACAATTTTCAGCCGCATTCTGCAAGGGCAATGAGGACGCTTCTGTAGCATTTTCGATGAGAAGTGTTTGATCACCCACGATACAGCCCTTAATTGGCTCCCTCCGTTCTTTCTGTGACGAGGGTACTGGAAAGTTTGTACAACGCCGCGTCAGATATCTAAGACGGAGCGGCGACTATTTAGAGAGGTAGCTGGAAGGTGTGGCTAACTGTTGCGCATAAAACCTTTTTGATTTTCAACGTGGTTTTCACTTCGCGACCGATCGGACCTTACTTTCCGAACAGCCCTCGTAGCATTGAAGCTTGGTGAATCTCTAAGTGACAATATTAAAATTCCTTTTTTTTTACTTCTAAGTACCATCGACTTTTTTTTTCTTTTTCATGTAGTCTCACACACTACCACAGACTTAAGAACTCCTTCAATCCCGACGTGGTTTTCTGGGAAAGGCGCGCTCCACCACTGGACCCCAAGAATAAGGGCCGGAATACATAGGACGCAATTAGGACACTCTTCGCAACAGAAAGCGAGAATTCAAATATCGACAAATAATTTCCTGTTACTCGTCGACTTAACTGTGCTAAGAATATGAAATTAAGAAAGAGTTCTCGAGACGAGTCCTTTTTAGTACAGTCAAGAGAATCTGGAAACTAACTCGGAATGGGAATGACAGTTTACTATACGAAAAACTTCTTTCTAAAATACACTACTGGCCATTAAAATTGCTACACCAAGAAGAAATGCAGACGATAAAAGGGTATTCATTGGACAAATATATTATACTAGAACTGACATGTGATTACATTTTCATGCAATTTGGTTGCATAGATCCTGAGAAACCAGTACCCAGGACAACCACCTCTGGCGGTAATAACGACCTTGATACGCCTGGGAATTGAGTCAAACAGAGCTTGGATGGCGTGTTCAGGTACAGCTGCCCATGCAACTTCAACAAGATACCACAATTCATCAACAGTAGTGACTAGCGTATTGTGACGAGCCAGTTGCACGGCCACCATTGACCACACGTTTTCAATTGGTGAGAGATCTGGAGAATATGTTGTGCCAGGGCAGCAGTCGAACATTTTCTGTATCCAGAAAGGCCCGCACAGGACCTGCAACATTCGGGCGTGCATTATCCTGCTGAAATGTAGGGTTTCGCAGGGATCGAATGAAGGGTAAACCACGGGTCGTAACACATCTGAAATGTAACGTCCACTGATCAAAGTGCCGTCAATGCGAACAAGAGGTGACCGAGACGTGTAACTAATGGCACCCCATACCATCACGCTGGGTGATACGCCAGTATGGCGTTGACGAATACTCGCTTCCAATGTGCGTTCAGCGCGATGTCGCCAAACACGGATGCGATCATCATGATGCTGGAAACAGAATCTGGATTCATCCGAAAAAATGACGTTTTGCCATTTGTGCACCCAAGTTCGTGGTTGAGTACACCATCGCAAGCGCTCCTGTCTGTGATGCAGCGTCAAGGGTAACGACAGCCATGGTCTGCGAGCTGATAGTCCATGCTGCTGCAAAAGTCGTCGAACTGTTCGTGGAGATGGTTGTTGTCTTGAAAACGTCCCCATCTGTTGACTCAGGGATCGAGACGTGGCTGCACGATCCGTTACAGCCATGCGGATAATATGGCTGTCATCTCGACTGCTAGTGATACGAGGCCGTTGGCATCCAGCACGGCGTTCCGTATTACCCTCCTGAACCCACCGATTCCATATTCTGCTAACAGTCATTGGATCTCGACCAACGCGAGCAGCAATGTCGCGATACGATAACCCGCAGTCGCGATAGGCTACAATCGGACCTTTATCAAAGTCGGAAAAGTGCTGGTACGCATTTCTCCTCCTTACACGAGGCATCACAACAACGTTTCACCAGGCAACGCCGGTCAACTGCTGTTTGTGTATGAGAAATCGGTTGGAAACTTTCCTCATGTCAGCGCGCTGTAGGTGTCGCCACCGGCGCCAACCTTGTGTGAATGCTCTGAAAAGCTAATCATTTGCATATCACAGCATCTTCTTCGTGGCGGTTAAATTTGGCGTCTGTAGCACGTCATCTTCGTGGTGTAGCAGTTTCAATGACCAGTAGTGTATGTTGATTCATAAATTTCCATCATAGTAAAACTTATTCTTGTTACTAGAGTGATCTTCAGAAGAAAACCACAATCACCAGGCTCAAAAACATCACATTAAGTTATCTTTAATTCCACGTGAAGTTATGAAAGGTCTTATTTGTGATAAAAGACTTTTCTGGCTTCTGTAGCACACTTGCTGCAAGCTTCCCATCCGCAAAAGGGAAGGTCAGAGTGATTACATTTATCGATGCTATCCATTGTCTACTGGCGTTGTTCGGCAGTATTTACCACAGTCCTGCCCGGAGCACAACCTTTCGTAACAAGCCTCAAAATCACAGTGTTACTGCTAACTAGCGGCAGGTCCAAGGCCGCCGTAATAGCTGGCAGCAGGGCCTCAGACCACAGGCAGCCGGGCTCAGGAGGCGCTTTCGCCAACCTCGCGCTGGTCCTGTAGGCAATGCAGAGAGGTCGGATTCTGAGGCTACAATCCACGGCAAAACCCACTGTTAACCAACTGTACTAGTTAGCTGACATTACGATAGTGCTACGGAAGTATGGAGGAGGGACTAACGTGCAGGTAGACAACAAAGTAAATTTGTTCATCCAATGTACAGTGAAGAAATTATTTAAAATATACGATCTACTTTCTGTTTAAGAGTGCAGTGGAATCATTTCAAAAACTATATTCTCATATAAAGTCCTATCTGTTATTGTGTTGCTGGCATCCCGTAATAAGTGCCCAGCAAAGAGTTACCAGCATTGGATACGCTTTACCTGACGCAGTAGGTAAATGTGTAGTTCGTGTACGAAGTGATAGGTGGATAAAACTGCTCCGAAATCGAGTAGTTCCTGTATTATCTCACAACATTATACCCCCTTCCACAGTTCCTCTAAAGGCAAGCTATACGAAGGGCGGTTAATAATTAATGCAACACATTTTTTCTGATAGCAGATTGGTGTTATTCAGGATTACCGTACACCATATTATTCCCCACTCTTTCGTATAAAAATCTATTTTTCAACAATTCTACGACCTTGGGCCACCTTACTGCGAGGGCTTCTTTTCCCGCGGGGTACCACTCTACTGATCGACGACTGAGCCAACGTCTTGCTGCATTGATAATCTCCCCATTATCTACGTACTGCTTTCCGTGGAGTGCATCCTTCACTGGGCGGAACAGAAGAAAGTCGGAAGGCTCCAACATTGTGCCGCTCGGTGTAGTCCCGCGGTCTAAGGCGCCTTGTCACGATCCGCGCGGCTCCCCCCGTCGGAGGTTCGAGTCCTCCCTCGGGCGTGGGTGTGTGTGTTGTTCAAATGGTTCAAATGGCTCTGAGCACTATGGGACTCAACTGCTGTGGTCATAAGTCCCCTAGAACTTAGAACTACTTAAACCTAACTAACCTAAGGACAGCACACAACACCCAGCCATCACCAGGTGTGTGTTGTCCTCAGTGTAAGTTAGTCTAAGTAGTGCGTAAGCTTAGGGACCGATGACCTCAGCGGTTTGGTCCCATAAGACCTTACTACAAATTTCCAAATTTTTTCCAACATTGCAGGAGTTTTCTGTATGCGGCCGACCGCGCACGAGGGAGATCGGACAGGTTTGCGCCACCTTGTTGCAATAATGACAGACGCCTCGCCCAACGACTCTAAGTGCTTTTTTTCACTGCCAGGTCTCCGTAGACATTCTGTAAGCGCCTATGAATATCTCCAATGCTCTGGTTTTCCGCCAAAAGAAACTCGGCGACAGCTCTCTGCTTGGACCGCAGCCCCGTTACAGGCGCCATTTTAAAGACTACAACAGTTCCGCCACCTGTCGAAACTTCATGAAACTATAGGGGCTGAAGGAGGAACATTGCACGATATCCCACAGCAAATTCAGCATTTTTCGACTGAAACTGGCTGTGAAAAAAAATGTGTTACTTATTAAACTCCCCTCGAATAATCAGTTGACGTAGAGATAAGACACTGATGCCGTGTTCGAGTACCGAGGTTTCCATCCCCCTCCATCACGTCGATTTAGGTTTTCCGTGGTTTTCACACATGGCAGATAACTTGCTTTGAATATAAGGCTTGTTTTTTTAGCGGTGCCACTATCGATTTGCTCTTCGTCCAATGGCGCTTGTGCTCGCACTCCAGTGACCATGATTTCGATGAGACGTTAAGCAACAACCTTCCCTCCTTCCATGAGTCACACAAGCATACCATGGGCCTGTATACGGTCGTGTATGCTTGTAGGAAAACTTTACTTAAAGTACGTACGACGAGACTAATTTGCACATTCTGTCCTTAAAATATGGACTGATTTTCAGGTACTACGTTCAGCACTCAGATATTTACTCGTGAAATGTGAATTCCAAGGGTTACTTTATTACAAAACAAAGATATTGCTCTAAAGGTAGTCGATAAAATCAGCATGTGATCATACGAAATCGGAACATTTTCCAAATAAAAGAAAGAAAAAGAAGCTTTGCTCAAGCTTTGCCAAAATGACAATGCAATTTCATCAAATAAAGCTCTGGCAATATAGAAGTTATAAGACATACACAGTTCTTTGAATCAGTTCAGAATCAGACAATTTTAAGCAATTACAGGAATATATGAGTAAGTTTAGGCAAGTGATTACCACAGAGGCCATTAAAAAAACAGACACCTTCTTAACTGATCATATAAAATTTTGGTATTAGTGAAATTATTTTTTTTTTAAATAATCCACCACATCAAATTTTAAAGCAGTCCGAAAACAGTCAGTGGTGGAATAGCTCTTTAAATAGTTCGTATAAGAAATGTTGACGGTTGTCGGCCAGTACTTGTTAAGATTGTGCTACAAGTGCTTTGTCAACAATTTGGAATCGGTTGTTTCATTTTTAAGCAACGCTTCCCTTCAAAAAGCGGGTCTCTAGCCAGGAATTTGAATGAACAGAGAGTGAATGAAATCGAATGAGCAGAACAGATCAAGCTTTAAATCAACTAATCGTCTTTGGAATTAGATAAAGGGCTAGTTGACAACCAAGTAGATAAATCTGAAACGACTACAATAGCATTTGTCTTGTTTCAGACTTCGTTTGCTGTAGACTGGAGTTTTCATTGTGGGCAAACATGATCCTCTACAGATACCTTCACGATTGGAACATTGTCCGCATCAGCACCAGTGATATACTAAAGTATGGTTACTTCCCATAATTCCTCACATGGCATAATATTCCGGGGCTACCTAGTTCAGGCAAGAATAATGTTTTTATAACCGAACAGCGTACTATTCGGGCTGCATGCGGCTTTAATTCACAGTTGCTCAGTTGACTCGAAAATTTTCAATTCCATGTCAAAAGATTCGTCCCCCATGAACCATGGATCTTACCGTCGAGGGGGGGGGGGAGGAGGGAGGAGGGAGAGGGTGACTTGCGTGACTGAGTGATGCAGACAGGCGTATGGTAGGTGCAACCATAACGAAGGCGTATCTGTGGTACCTGAAGAGAGGCAGCAGCCTTTTCAGCAATTGCACGGATAACAGTGTGGATGATTGATCTGGCCTTGTGACATCAGCCAACAAGGCCCTGTTGTGCTGGTTCTGCGAACGTCTGGAAGCAAGGGGAAACTACCAGCCGTGATCTTTCCCGAAGGCATGCAGCTCTAGTGTGTAGTTAAACGGTGATAGAATCCTCTTGGACAAAACATTCCGAAGGTAAAACATTTTCCCCATTCGGATCTCCGGGCGGGGACTCCTCAGGAAGGTGTCATTAGGAGCAAAAAAAAAAATGGCATTTTACGAGTTGGAGCGTAGAATGTCAGATCCTTTAATCAGGAGGGTATTTTACATATTTTAAAAAAGGAAATGGATTGATTGAAGTTAGATACAGTGGGGATTGTCGAAGTCCGGTGGCAAGAGGTAGAGCACTTCTGGTTAGGCGAATACAGGGTTATAAATAAAGAATCAAATAGGGGTAATGCAGGAGTAGGTCTAATAATGACTAAGAAAACAGAAATTTGGGTAAACTACTATGAACAGTATAGTGAACGAATTATCCTAGCCAAGATGGACACGAAGCTAAGCCTCACCACAGTAGTACAAATTTGTATGCCAGCTAGCTTCGCAAGTGATGAAGGGATGTAAGATACGTACGATAAGATAAGAGAAATTATTCAGATAGTTAAGGGAGACGAAAATTTAATTTTGATGGGGGACTGGAATTCGACAGTAGGAAAAGGAAGAGAAGTAAAAATAGTAGGTGAATATGGACTGGGGGAAAGGAATAAATAAAGAAGCCGCCTTTAGAATTTTGCTCAGAGCATAATTTAATCATCGCTGACACTTGGTTTAAGAATAATGGAAGGAGATTATGTACGTGGAAGAGACCTAGAGGCACCGGAAGGTTTCCGACCGATTATATAACGGTTAGGCAGAGGTTTTGGAACCAGATTTGCACTGTAAGACGTATCTAAAGGCAGATGTGGACCTGAACACCATTTGTTGGTTATGAACTGTAGATTAAAACTGAAGAAATTACAAAAAGATAGGGCCTGGGTAAGTTGTAAGAACCAGAGGTTGTTGAGAATTTCAAAGGGACCATTAGGCAACAACTGACTGAAACAAGTGTAAGGGATATAGTAGAAGACGGATGGGTAGCTTTGAGAGATGAAATGGCGAAGGCAGCAAAGGATCAAATAGATACAAAGACAATGAATCACAGGAGGTATTGAATTTAATTGCTGAAAGCAGAAAACATAAAAATGCAACAAATGAAGCAGGCGAAAGGGAATACAAACGGCTAAAAAATGAAACTGACGGGAAGTGCAAAAAGGCTAAGCAGGAATGGCTAGAGGACAAATGTAACAGAAGGATGTATCACTAGTGGAAAGATACATACCGCCTCTAGGAAAATTTGCGAAGCCTTCGGAGGAAACAGAAGCAGCTGTATGCATATCAAGAGCTCAGGTCGAAAATCAGAACTGAGGAAGAAGGCAAAGCTGATAGATTGAAGGAGTATACGGATGGGCTATATAAAGGAAATGAGCTTGAGGCAACGTTATAGAAAGGGAAAAGGACTTGGATGAAGATGAGCTGGGAGATAAGATACTACGAGAAAAAATTTACAGAGCACTGAAAGACCTAAGCCGAAACATGACCTCTGTAGTAGGCGACATTCCTCAGAACTACTGTTGTCCGTGGGAGAGGCAGCCGTGACACGACCATTCCACCTGGTATGAAAGATGCATGAGACAGGCGAAATACCCTCAGACTTCAAGAAGAATGTAATAATTTCAAGATGGACACGAAGCCGAGCCTCACCACAGTAGTAAAAATTTGTATGCCAGCTAGCTTCGCAAGTGATGAAGGGATGTAAGATATGTGCTGAGATGTATGAGTCGATAACTTTATGTTTAATAATCACCGTTGCTAAATATTAACACGAATTCTTTACAGAAGAATGGAAAAACTGGGAGAAACCGGATTCCGGAGAAATGCAGGAACACGCGAGGCAATATTAACCCACCACTTATCTTGAAACTTTTGTTAAAGAAGGTCTAACGTCCATTTAGCATCTGTAGACTCAGAGAAAACTTTTGACAATGTTGACTGGCATACACTCTTCGAAATTTTGAAAGTAGCAGGGGTAGACAACAGGGATCGAAAGGCAATTTACAACATGTATAGAGAGCAAACGACAGTTTAAAGAATCGAGGGGCGTTAAGGGGAAGCAGTGGTTGAGAAGGGAGTGAGATACAGTTCTAGCATATCCCCTATGTTATTCATTGTGTGCACTGAGCAAGCAATAAGGGAAACCAAAGAAAAAATCGTAGAAGGAATTAAATTTCATGGAGAGGAAATAAAACTTGGAAGTTTGCCGATGGCAATGTACTTCAGTCAGAGACAGCAAAGGACTTGGAAAAGCAGCTGGATGGAATGGACAATGGCTTGAAAGGAGTATATAAGATGAACATCAACAAAAGCAAAACAATGGTAATGGAATGTAGTCGAATTAAATCTGACGATGCTGAGGGAATGAAATTAGGAAATAAGACACTAATTGCTATTTGAGCAGTAAAATAAATGATGGTGGCCGAAGCAGAGAGATATAAAATGGAAAGAAAAGCGTTTCTGAAGAAGATAAATTTGTTAACATCGAATAAAGATTTAAGTGATGGGCAGTCTTTCCTAAAAGTATTTATCTGGAGTATAGCCTTGTATGGAAGTGAAACGTGGACGACAAACAGTTCATACAAGAATAGAATAGAAGCTTTTGAAATGTGGTGCTACGGAAGTATTGGATGGGTAGATCATGTAACTATTAGGAGTTACTCAACAGAATTGGTGATAAAAGAAATTTGTAACACAACTTGACTAAAGGAAGGGATAGGTTAATAGGACGCTTTCTGAGAGATCACGAGACCACCAGTTTAGTATTAGAGGGAAGTTTGGGCGGTACAAATTGTAGATGGATACCAAGAGATGAAAACGGTAGACAGCTTGAAAAGGATATAGGTTGTATTAGTTATTCACAGATGAAGATGCTTTCACAGGATAAAGTAGCATCTAGCTTGTCTTCGGGCTGACGACCACAACATCAACAAAGTCAAAAGACTACACAACAATATTGTGCCAGTAAAACAGTTTCAGGACTGCTGCCGGTGGGAAGGAAGGAGGGACAGTGGGCTGGCGTTGAACGCCCCAGTGAAGGCAGATATATGCATTCGTCGTCAAGCCGTCTGCTTCTGAGTGAGAATACTGTTAGGGAGAGATATAATTACCACCGAGCAAAGCAGCTGTCCAGGCCCTGGAGGAAAGCAGAGAGGTGGCCAGCTGGTGAATGCCACAAAGGGAGAGGGGAAGAGAGGAGATATCGTGTTGGTGAACGGCGCGGTGCCCTGCCCGGCCAGCCGTGGGAGACTGCCCGAAAACATCTGGCGGCCGGCGGCTGTCACGCCCACAAACCAAGGCTGCACTGCTGTTAACCGAGACGTGACACACTGCGCCCCGTTAGCGATCCCTGCGTCTGTTGTTATGGGTCCGGGGTGGCTTTATTACTCTGCAGCAGGTTATTCCAGCTGATGCGATAGGAATGACAGTTTTCATCGATTCGACTGATATTTCACTTTGACGGAAAAAAAATCGCAACACCGAGAAGAAGTTGTGCCACACGAACTAAAGGTGGTAGGCGTGTTTCTACATCTGAAAGATGATGTGCATTCAAACTTCGCAGCTGTCCCAGGGGATTCAAATCAAATTTCGTTTAAATACACGCTGCAACAGTCATGAGCGTTTGTTATCTTTGAGACTGGACGTAGTGAGTTGATGTAGTCAGGAAAGCCTTTAAGGTTACAAAAACGGCAGCATCGACACCTCACTGAGTTTGAACGAGGTCATGTAATACGGCTACGAGAAGGTGGATGATTCTCCAGTGATATTGTGGAAATACTTGCGTGTGGCTCTGGCGCATCATACTGCATCGGTAGCAGCAATTTGAGCAGCAGTTGCCACCACAGTGATACAACGAAATGTCACAAATCGGTTACTTCAAGGGCAGCCCCGAGCCAGACGCCCTATAACGTGCATTCTACTGACTCCAAATCACCATCACTTGCGACTCCAGTAGTGTCAAGCAAGAGGTAATTGGAGGGCAGGGTGATGGTCTATTGTGTTTTCTGATGAAAGCTGGTTTTGCCTGGGTGCCGATGATGACCGTGTGTTGGATAGAAGGAGGCCAGTTGAAGGCCTGCAACAAACCTGTCTGCGTGCTAGACACACTGGATCTACACCTGGAATTATGGTCTGGGGTGTGATTTCCTATGACGAACAGGAGCACTCTAGTGGTTATTCCATGCACACGGACTGCAAATGTGTATATCAGTCTCGTGATTCGACCTGTTTTGCTGCCATTCATGAACAGCATTCAGAGGGCGTTTTCCAAGAGGATAAGGCTTGCCTGCATACCGCTGTTGTAGCCCAGGATGCTCTAAAGGATGTCGGCAAGTTTCCTTAGAGTGTTCGATCACCAGACCTGTCTGCAGTCGAGCACATATAGAACATCATCGGACGACAACTTCAGCGTCTTTCACAGGTAGCATTAACCGCCCGGTATTGACTGACCAAGTGCAACAGGCATGGAACGCACGAACTGACTTCCGGCACCTGTACAACACAAGACACGCACGTTTGCATGCTTGCATTCAACATTCCGGTGGTTTCACCGCTTATTAATGTACCAACATTTCACATTTGGAATGGCTTATCTCTCGCTTTGTAGGGAAGCAACCTACTCACGCCTTATAAAATTCACATCAGTCTTTCCATTGTGTGCCAGCCAGTCCGCTGTAACTAGCTCTGACGTCATAAATGTTGCGCAATACTTTAAAAATCAAGTAAATAACCTGAAACGTTTCTAACATGTCAGGAGTAATACTAAATCAATATGTCTTGAATATCAGTTCAATAACTTTAACCATTTTCGAAATTTGAACGTTTTTCTGTAAAAATCATTGGCGCAACAGAAAAGAGCTAGAAACTTAAAAATTTATATTTAGATTCCTTTTGCATAATAATTTAGTAGAAACAGTATTCTGGATCTCACAAATTAAAATTTTAGTTGAAATTCATGATTTTCTGGTTTTTGTCTTAGAAATTAAGGAAGCAAGATAGATTAAGTAGGCGAATAAATAAAGTTAGGATGTTTACAATTAATAGAAGGGAGATCCGCCATAATCATAAAAATGTGAGAAGTTTCAATAGAATAACTATAAAACTATAGCTATAGCGTATCTCCAAAGAGCAAGTTCAGAGCTCGTCTACTGCGTGTAGTGTAGTTAAATTAATTCTCTCGCCCAAAATATTTGACTTAGCCACATCAGAGTTTTATTATGATTACTTACTTGTGTGCTGATTGCACATTTAAATTGAGAGCTTCATCGGCCATCAGCAAAGGAAGCAATGATTTATTCGATAACTTAAAGTGGTGCATTACTAGCCCAGCGGCTAGTCGGGAGAGCAGATTTGATCAGGCGTTCCCTTAGCCGTCCGCACCGCGGCTTTATATGTAAGAACGCTGCGCAAGAAGAAGGAAGGCCCCAGTTCTCTCCAGACGCTGATTAGCGCACCACTTGTGCCGGGAGTCGCGTCGCGTCGGTATCGGTGATATAAACAGCCTCGGATGCAGTAATAAGTTACTCGGGATACGCATAACCATGAAATCGTTTTCGAGTGAAGTGTTAATTTTGGGATGACGTTAATGATCCATCTTTAGTTTGCGTATGTCGTATTTTCACGTGCCGCCGCAGGACAGACATTCTACCATTATTAGCGTGTCGTTTGATGAACATTATCATCAAATTATGGCGAGCATTCACTTAAACATTTAATTTGAACAGTTATAGTTGCATCAGCGCATTAGACTCTGAACTGCTCTGGTAGTTGGATTGTGTGGATTCCTTTTGGTCTGTGACTTTCAGAATATAGTGAACATTTTAGAGAGAATGGTTTTTTATTATGAATCCCATACAATCTCCCAATTCCTCAGAGCTATAAGCTGTAGCTATAAATGTATTTCTCAGATGAAGTGGGCACTAGGAATTCTAATTACAGGCTTCACGTTTTGCTAATCACTTTCTGGTTGCCAATATTGTAGTTAGAGAGCCAGTGTTGAGAACGGCAAACAACAGCATTAAATAAATAATAGGAACATTTATACAATTATTCCACCTGCCACCCCACAGCTTACATTAACTTGTGATCTTGCAGTGTTAATCACTTAAATACGTCGTCTAGGCAAAAGTATTCCCGAAATTTCATTACTCTACATTAATTATTTTTGCTTTTGCGATTTTTTTGCTCCAATGTATATCCGATGTAGTGCCACTGAGATTTTGTTGTGGTCTCCAGTCGGAAGACTTTCGATGCAACCCTCCAAGCTAGTCTGTCGTGTGAAAGCCTCTTCAATTCCGCACAACTCTGCAAAGCACATGCATTTGAACGTGCTTATTTTCGTCTGGCCTTGGTCACCGTCTGCAATTTTTACCACCCTCCGCCAATTATCCCCCCCCCCCTCTCCCACACACACACATCTCTGAATTACCAAATTGACTTTTCCTTTATGACTCTGTGTATGTCCCATTTCCTTCTTCTGGCCAAGTTGCAGCAAAGATTTCCTTTATCCCTGATTCGATTCAATACCACCCCGTTTGTGACTCAATCTACTGTACAATCATCAGCATTCTTCTGAAGCGTCACATTCCAATTATATTCGTGTCTGAACTGTTTATCGTCCACATTTAATATCCGCACAAGGCTAAACTAAAGACAAATGTCTTCAGTAAACACTTCCTTTGACTGAAACTTATATTTCATTTTAAAATTTTATCTCTTTTGACACTGATTAACAAGCAGGTGATCTGTAAGTACTATGATTTAATGAGAAAACATTTTTTTCTGGTTTTTCAAAAAAATAATTTTCCCCAAGGATTAGGAGTGAAAGACAGCGTAGTTGTGGCAAGTGTTAGGCAGAAGATTTGCAGAAAGGGTTTCAGCCTATTTCTCGACCTTTCCACTCTGGAAAAGCACTTGTGAAAAATGAGAGTACAAATATTTCCGTGCAAGCTCTATTTTCTCTTGTTTTCTTCCAATGATCAGTTAACTATACGCAGGTTGGAGTCAACAAAATATATTGTCATTCGGAGGAGAAAGTTGGGGATGCAAATTTCGTGAAAATATCTCGCAGCAACTAAAAACGCGTTAGTTTTAATGACTGCCACGCGAACCCGCTGCCCTTCTATGAACGTTTTTGATTTCCTACGTGAGTCCTCTCCGGTACGGTAAGTTAAGTAAGTTGCTGTCTACAGGTAATCTAGTAAACAAGGGAAAATCCGATTGAAAGTACAAAACAATCTTTTTTCTTATCTATTCCTCTCATATGCAGATACAAAATTGTCTGAGGGATGTGACATGTGAGTGTTTATAAAAGTTTAGATCTATCTCTGTTTCTAGCTTCATTTACAGTGTAATTCTTTCTTCACCTTTTCCCTCTAACAGTTCTTAATTTCATACTTTGACAGTCTATTTCATTTCTTACACTTCTTTAAGAGAATGTAAATTAATTACTTCAGTTTATATGTTCCGATTTTTCCTGTGGAAAATTTCATTGAAAAAAAAAAAAATACGCAACGAGAATATGTGCGTCTGTAACTCTCATATTGGCAGAAGTTAAATAACTTTAGGTAACGAAAAGACTAATAGAGAATCTAGAAAGATGTCAAAGCCCGTAACGACCGTTTGCTAAATAATATTACTGAGATAAACATTTTCGAAAGACAGAAGGAACTGTCCGTACATTTGGGATACGAAATTCTGGGATAATTACAGAGAGCGTACAATAAACATAATTTCGAAAATTTTCTCAGATTGAGGCAGATATAAGGAAAAATCCTTATAGCAAGGTAGTAGACTTTACTAACAAAAAAATCTTGATGGTCATTTCTAACCGTTTGGTCACCTCTCTCATTTACAAATGCCGTATAGCTGTGCCCCAACTATCGCCTTTCGTCTTGAGCAGCATGCATTGCTGATCAGCCTCTGAACTTGTTGGCGCTATTCATTCGCGATCCAGTGTGGGTGTTCCTTACTCCACCTTAACGGATCTCTATCACGTAAACATGAGTGGGACACGCTGAAAGAGTTATTCAGAACACCTGTGTGCATGATGGTCAGAAACGGACTGAAAAGCAAGGTGGGTTGTGCTGAGAAATAACTGTCAAGAAAAAAATCGGTACTTTAGCCGTTTTCGAGTTAATTAGGATTGAAGTTGGCCAATTAGGTCGCTGCGCGCGCAAATTCAAGGGACCCGACAGATACAATTAGTGCCAGTGGTCCTCGTAGTCTGGATGACAGCGCACGATACCGCTCAGTCTTTGGCTTGGGTTCGATCCATACTACAGTCTCATGTCCAGTTTTTGTAGCACTCTCTTGTTCGCTTTTAGGAAATCAAACGAAGAACACGTTTCGCGACATCTTCGCTGGAGTGGAGCTTGAATTTGCGCGCGAACCAAAAAGATTCGTAAACCTAATGTAACAATGTGCGCTGAAGATTTTTCCATCGCGCAGTTTCCCCATTTTGCACTACATCTTGGCACTAGCGTAGCCGCACGTTGGTGGCAACATGCTTCTTAGTGTCTGCGGTGCAATATGTGCGCTGCGCAAAGTCCACAGTTGGATTCTTGACTGTGATTGGTTTCAACTAACGTAGAAGGAGGAATTGAATTATAACAATCATTTTTCTTTCGCATTTGATTGATGGTTACTATATAAAATACGAAAATCCGAAGAACGTTGTCATGGAGGCGGAATAAGTCTTATGACATCGGAATTGAATAAGCAATGAATCGATGAAAGGACATAAATGATGGAAGACTTGGAAGTTTTGTTCGAGTTTTAGGGATATGTGTGATGATGTATGGCTTATGACAGATTGTCACGCAGAATGATGCATTAGATTGAAAGTTCGGATAAAATCGACAAGGGGCGATGTGAAAGAAAATGTGATCGATGGCGCTGACAAAGAGATGAAGACATGGGTAAATGACGCCCGGTAAGGGGGCTGGGTACCACGCAAAGTCGTGGCAAATCGCGCGGACTGCGACACTCCTACCTTCTTACATTCAGTAATTATACGGCAGCAGGCGATTAACTTACAACTGTTTGCTGTACTTTGCTTTCTGTGATAGTGTGAACACGAGAACATTTAAAACAAAATATTGTCGTGGTACCGATGTTACGGTAATGGAAAAAAGCAACGTAATGGTCATGGGAGTCAGATTGAAAACATTAAACATATGAGTGTTATACAAGTTCATTGTATCGGCCTAAAATATCCAAAATTAACATGGATTTTCCATCGTTAACTCGATATATTTTTCCTGTTAATATTTTAAAAGAAATTTTAAAACACCTAGGCATATCGAATGCCGTATTTTTTATATTCAGAACTCGATTTATCTTCGATTGTGAATAACGGTAATTGATAATATTAACGAATATGCTTTAGCGAAGTGTAAAAGGGCCGTTGCTGTTCACTATAATTCTGTATACCACCTCTTTACTAAGTTCACTAAGAACGCCGAGATTGCCTATGTGGAGGTCACTGCTCTGATATCATTAGCGCTGGTTGGAAAGATGGGGATCTGAACCTCACAAGGCGATGTAACATGCGTAAATAGGATAAAAGGTTCACCAACTGATAGGGAGGCGCCTCCTAGACTCAAATTCACTGGTAGAAAGTCGCTTACAACTTTCTTATCTGACCGATACCTGAATTTGTTTCGTCCTTACCAAATTATACTGCCGGAAGAAGTAGAGAAATTCAGACAATAGCCATGCAGTTCGTCGCTGGTTTCATTAGTAAACGTGAGTGTAGCAATAAAATTTCCGACGAAATCCAATGCCAAGCGCTACTAACAAGTTCAAATGAAGATCTATTCTTAAAATTTTGAAAGCGTACGTTCCAAGACACACCGAGCAACATAAATCTTTGGAAAGTCACTGTACCTTCCGCAACCTGTTGTCGTGAAGAAATTTGAAGTACTGATGCATGATTACTGTGCAGCAGATGGTTATTCGCTGCACTCTTGCTTCAGAACCATGTAACTGTGTAGATGAAACTAGAAACTTTAAAAAAATGTACCTAGATCCGTAATGGAATTATCGAACTCTTAACCAGTGCAACAAATAATCAGCAGAGCTGCCCGGTACTTAAGTAAGATACTTGTCCTAAATGTGATTAGAGCGTTGCCAAATTCCGTTCCTTTGATGTTCTTTTTCCACCAAAAATGTGCATGGGACGAAATTTTGTTAGAGACTGTTGCACCTTTAGTTTGAAAACAATCGCACTATAGCATCTAGCGCGCGAATTTTGGTTCTTTCTGTGTATATGCGGGTTGTATTTGAAATGAAAGTAGAAAATGAGAGGGCTTGTTGAGCGGGTCATAACAAGCATATATTACATAGCGATCCATGTCCTCATCACTCAGCGTACGGCGTTGAGCGCCGTCGGGCGCCACCAAGATGGTAGGCAAACAACACGCCGTCCGAGCCGTCACGGTAGCAGGCCTGCAGGGCAACATTTTCAATGTATTTGTGGCATCAAGGTAAACGAGATGTAGGGGTGGAGTTTTATAACCTTTATTTGAAAACAGTTACAAAAAGTGCTCGAAATTACGCCCTCCTGGCAAAGCGGAAATTGTATCGGAGATTGCCATAATGAGCACTATCAGTTATTCATCCGTCTAAATAGGTGTTTCATAAACAACAGATTTCAGGTGGCCCCAGAAGAAACAATCAGTAGGCGTCAAGTCGGAAAAAACGTGCTGGCCATGCCATCGGCCCAACGCGCCTTATCGAGTTCTCACCAAAGGTTTCATCCAAATGCATTCGCACTGCATGTGCGAAATGTGCAGTGCATCATCGTACTGGTACCACATTCGCTGTCGCATGTTCAGTGGAACATGTTTCAACAACTCTGACAGAGTTTCCTGTAAACAGATTAAGTATCTGTTTGCGTTCAGTCGCCGGAAACCACTTATGTACTGACCAAATTATCACCTACCAAGCCGGCCCATTGTTAACAGCGAAGCGATCTTGGTAACCACGAACAAAGATGGCGTGCGGATTTTCCCGTGCCCTGGCGTGTTGATTGTGGCTGTTGCACATACCCTCTTGTATAAAGGATTCCTCATCCGTGAAAAGTACACGGTTCGGAAAGTCCAGTTGATTGGCACACCTTCGCAAGAACCACTGGGAGAATTCAATTCGATGGGAAAAATGGTCTGGGTTAAGGTGTAAGTAGGCTGTTTAGGTTTTCTTCATTGATAACGTCATGTACCGCTCTGTATGAAAATCACTGGCTGTGCTGTGTGCAGTCTGTGGCTGGTGTGCATTGTTGTCTGCCATTGCAGTGTTGGGCAGCTGGACGTTAACAGCGCGTAGCGTTGCGCAGTTGGAGGTGAGCCGCCAGCAGTGGTGGATGTGGGGAGAGAAATGGGCGGAGTTTTGAAATTTGTAAGACTGGATGTCATGAACTGCTATATATATTATGACTTTTGAACACTAGTAAGGTAAATACATTGTTTGCCCTCTATCAAAATCTTTCATTTGCTAATTATGCCTGTCAGTAGTTAGTGCCTTCAGTAGTTTGAATCTTTTATGTAGCTGGCGGTAGTGGCGCTCGCTGTATTGCAGTAGTTCGAGTAACGAAGATTTTTGGTGAGGTAAGTGATTTGTGGAAGGTATAGGTTAATATTAGTCAGGGCCATTCTTTGTAGGGATTACTGAAAGTCAGATTGCGTTGCGCTAAAAATATAGTGTGTCAGTTTAAGCACAGTCATGTAAAATTGTTCAAAGGGGACGTTTCAAAGGGCGTGAATCTCCTGAAGTCGGTAGGGGTGCATATTATCTTCATGCCACATACGCCAAATTGTGGAACGCCTTATTTCCAGTGCAACACGGCGCAAGCTTGTTGATGGTGTATTTTCCAACAGTGCTAACGCCTCCTCTTCAAGCTCTGGTGGACGCACTGTGCATTAACGGCCGCGTCCGTCAGACCTTCGCACCTATAACACAAAATGAAGACACCTGGTTTCGAAGTAGGCTTAAATGCACATGTGCCATTACGAGAACGTGCCAGCGAAAAACATACTACAAGTAAGTCTGTCTCTCCTAGGGACCCGTGGACGGCAGCAAATGTGCGTGGATCGGAAACCGCCGAACATACAAACTCTGAGCAGCGTGAGTATTTCCATCAGCTGCCTCGCAAGCACAGTGCACGTCTGCTCTTTGCTCCCAAGAATAGCACTCCATTTCTTCCACGCAGTTAAAAACGCAAGTGTGTCCCCGTTTGATGACAAACTGACGTAGGGCGAACCACACTCCGTAGTGTGCACAGGTGCTGCCCTCTATGCAGACATTTGCACAGCCAAAAGCAACGCGTTCAAGTCCCAGTAAGAGGCGGAACCCCTAGTGTTGTCCCGCCTGAAATACTCTCAATTACGTCGACTACAACGTTTGCAAGTAAAGGTCATACAACCTCAACCCGACGTCTCTTTTACGCTGATGTCACAAATACATTTAAATCGTTGCCCAGCAGACCTGCTACCATGACGGCTCGGATGGCATATTATGTGCCTACCCTCTTGGCGGCGCTCGACGCTATTCAACGACGCCTAGCGCCGTACGCTAAGGGATGCGGACGTGGATTTTTATGTGAAATACGCTTGTTATGACCCGCTCTGCCAGCCGTCTCATTTCCTACATTCATTTAAGATACACCCTTCATATCCTCGAGCAGCTCTTTGCATCCTTGGTGCCGGCCGGTGTGGCCGTGCGGTTCTAGGCGCTTCAGTCTGGAACCACGTGACCGCTACGGTCGCAGGTTCGAATCCTACCTCGGGCATGGATATGTGTGATGTCCTTAGGTTAGTTAGGTTTAAGTAGTTCTAAGTTCTAGGGGACTGATGACCACAGAAGTTAAGTCCCATAGTGCTCAGAGCCATTTGAACCATTTGCATCCTTGGTTCAAAGGTCAGTAACATCTAATACTGGGGTAGAAATTCTTTGTTCTCCTGTGCGTCAGCTGATGTGACGATAGACAAAATGGTTCAAATGGCTCTGTGCACTATGGGACTTAACATCTGAGGTCATCAGTCCCCTAGAACTTAGAACTACTTAAACCTAACTAACCTAAGGACATCACACACATCCATGGCCGAGGCAGGATTCCAACCTGGGACCGTAGCGACTTTAGACAACTCCTGCCCCTAGTAGAGGATTGAACGGAACATGTTGACTTCGTTCCTTTGGGGTTAACATCCGTGGTGGATGGTCGGAAGAGAGTCAACCCTACTTGGGCATAGGATTGGTAATCCATACAAATGAACTTCAATCAACCTTTTTACATTTTATACTTGTGTCACAGTGAATTCATATACATTAATCTGACTGTAATTTGCATACGTCAAATTTACTGGTGTACTTCCTTTGTGTTGGTGCCGCTAACGCGTCGCCTTAGGCGATACATCTCTTTAAGGTGGTAAATTTTGAACTAAAGAAATTCTTCATACTCACATGCGAGTTTAGTAGGTGTTCAAACTAATGGAATCTGTTGCAAACATGCGGGTTGTGAGCCTCGTTATCGTATTCATATTCTCGCGGTGTTTTGCCTATAACGATCTTGCATGTTAGCCCATGTGAAGCGAAGAGCTGTGCCTAAACTGCTGACCACTTCATCTAGATGTTTCCATGCCTAATAATTGATTTATGTAACCGTGTGTTTACTCGAGTGAGCCTTCAGATCACATAGTTATCGAAACAAATTGGTGCACACGTTTGTTTTCGATTAATCTGCTTCGTCAAATGGTTCAAATGGCTCTGAGCACTATGGGACTTAACATCTGAGGTCATCAGTCCCCTAGAACTTAAACTACTTAAACCTAACTAACCTAAGGACATCACACACATCCACGCCCGAGGCAGGATTCCAACCTGCGACCGTAGCAGTCCCGCGGTTCCGGACTACAGCGCCTAGAACCGCTCGGCCACCGCGGCCGGCCTCTGCTTCGTCAGCTACTATCAACACGTTTTCATATTTTTGCCATATCCTTGTCAACTGCTGTTCCCAATACAGCCATTCTTTTAACTGAAAGCATATTTCCAGAAAGAAACGCTAGTTTTTCACAAAATCCTGCCCACAGACAACCCCCTTTACAAAATTCCGTCGCTCCTATTTCCATTATCTCGCCATCCTAATGTGATTTAACAAAATATTTGTGGTCATCACATCAATGCGAACGGTAACGGACAATTGCATTACGGCACGGGGATGCAGCTGTTTCAGAATGAAGAGACAGATGAGTCCCTTGCGAAATTAGTCTGTTTTATTATTATTATTCGTATGTTTGTCTTAGTTGAAGTTAGCACGGGCTTCACCATTATGTAATGGCTGTGTGTTTTCAGTAACTGAAATAATTTATTCAAAATGGCTTAGTTTTCAGAGATCAGTGTACAGTGCGTAAGCGAAAGCGAAGTTTTCAACCTCCTCGAACTAATACCTCACATATGTTGATCAAAATTGAGACCTGCGGGATTTTACGAAGGCTCTTAGACAGATGTTTTTGTATAGCGTCAGCAACGAAATGTATGGGACAGGGGAAATTGAGACTGATGTAATACGTACTCTTCGGCATATACCATATATTGATTACAATTGCAGATGTAGTAGAACGCTGCTTATGCAAGGATTGGACAAAAATACGGGAACACAAAATTCACACCAGATTATCATGTCTAAACGGCGTTGGAGACCCACTGGAGTCAAAACAGCTCCCAGCCATCCCGCAATTGATAAATACAGGTCGTGCACGGTTTTCAAGGCAATGGTGGACAAAATGGTGGCAGTTCAGATTACGATCATGGAGGTGGACAGAGATCAAGGGCACTTCTTTCCGTAGCACAGCACAAAGGCTGATTATTACTGAGGCATGGTGACAGTGGTGGCCAGTGGGAGGTGTGGCAGTTCACCCTTTTGCTCATGAAACCAGTGCTAGAGGATACGAGCTGTGTGATCAGGGCCCTGTCTTTGAACACAACGTCACCAAAGGGGAACAAACACAGTACCATGGAATGGACCAAATTGGCGATGTAATCCTTGCAGTAATGTTACCTTGCAGGTTAACCTTGTAGCTCATGGAATACCAGGCTATGGCTGCCCAAATCGTCACTGAACCCTCACCACGTTTCGATCTCAGAACGTAAATTCGGCCAGAAGATGGAAACAGTGTGAAACAAGAGTTATCCGACCAAATGTTTATGGCTGTGAAACCATGCTTTCCTGTTACGGGCATTTGAATCGGTGAAGAGTGGTTTCGGAATTCCAGCTCGCCATGTTATAGCCACCTCATGGAGCTCCCTTCGTGTTGTTTTGGTGATGTAGGGGTTCGCGAGTGCGATACACAGTTCTGCAGTGACTTTTGCAACTCTCGTCCTGTTACTTTTCATCACAAGGCTCCCCAATGACCGTCTGTTACAATCGTTCGACACACTTTCGTTTGCATTGTGACTTAGCGGATGTTTTTTCTCCACTTTCCCTGTACGTGGTATAAATCTTCGATACGCTGCCTCTGGAAACACAAAACAATACTGGTGCCTTGGTTACAAAAGCGCCCACCATATGAACACTTAGCTCCGACATAATGCACTGGCAACTACACTGAAAATTGTTCTGACCGCGACTGACTCTTGCATCGTACTGAGAGCATAGCACAGGTCTAGTTCGTGGTCAGATCCTGCAGGCTTGGTTAGCATCTGCACATTTTTCTCAATCATACATTTCTCGCGGTGTTTCGACTTTTTTGTCCAACCCCTGTATTTCATTGGAGTCAGCAGACAAAAAGAAACGCGGAAGGATTGCACTTCGTTCTGAACGGGGAAGTCCGCTGGCACCTCCAATGAAAAGTGCCGCTGCGTTCTTCGACCGTTGGCTCTGGAGTGAAAGCTTGCAAGTGGTTGCTGCCCGCATCCTCCGTGAAGAGTAAGGCATGTTAATGAGAGCAGACGAGCAGATGTGACGCAAGGGGGGAGCACTCGCCATTAGCAACGCTCCGCGTGTCTGTATCCGGGCTGCCGTGGGCCGTTGTCGTCCACGGAAGACATACACAGCTAGGGCGCTTGCCGCCACGTGCTGGCGCAGGCGGAGCCAGTTTCAGTGGGTGGCGCCCTTTAACAATGTACGTGCCGGACGTTACGAAACTTCTGGAGACACTCGGAATTCCAGCACAAAGGATGTGTCGTACAACAGATGCGGTACAGATGTGACGCTTTCATTTCGGCGAGTGTCACTTGCTATACTGCTATGTCGCCACAGATACGCGAAGAAATTTTGTCGTGATATTGAGTGCTTTCGATATGTGGTACGACTGACTACTTCTTAAACGTTCGTTATGTTTGAAGGGCAATCACACAATGGTTGTGAAACGAAATATGCAGATTCATTCAGTGGTAGCGTAGCTTCCAATACGACGTGTGCTTAGGCCACGAGATGACGTAAAGGAAACAAATATATATATATATATATATATATATTTCCTTTTTGTATCTTATCTTGAAATCAAGTATCATAGACCGAACAAATTGTAATTCTCAATTTCTCGGCTAAAAGGTCAGAGCGATTGACTGTCTTACCGAAGACCTTCCCGATCGCCACGGATTCTCCGCTGGTGAGAGAACTGAAATGATTACCGTTTAGCCTCATAAAGTTAAATGTGAAGATACTGTAAGAGAGATAGAACCTGTATTTCAGAAGTGAACTTTAAGGCCACGAGAGTTCTCTGCTAAGTTCTTGCCCTCCAGTTCTGTCGTCTAATGGCGCTTTATGTAGAAGATGAAGTAGTGACATCATTTTTAACGCCACAGAGATGAGTTTACTTTACAGCTTACGTGTTATAAGCGACCTCAGCGTCATATTTGTCCATCAGAAATGTTTCTGCAGGACAGATCTGCATTATCCTTTGATCTGGTGCAACAGGGGAACAGCGTAACAGGGCCGACAGTCCGTCGCCATTTATTAAGGCATGCGTTACGTGCGCGTCGTCCAGTTCTCCGCCTACCTTCGACGAATGTGCAGAAACACGTTAGGCGGCAACTGTATGTGGAACGACGTCACTGGCGACAGGAATGGCATCAGATAGTATTTTCGAAGGAATCCAGGTTCTGTTTGTTTGAATACGATTGCCGCCTTTTGATTCGCCGGTGACATAGGGAGCAGCATCGCAATGACTGAATTCGCACAAGGCCTTCTGATGTGGGGTGCTATGGGCTGCAACCACAACTCACAGTTGATGCGTGTCCAGGGCACTGTGACCAGCGTGACATACGTGAATGACATCCTGCGACCCGTAGCTATACCCTTTCTGCACAACACCCCAGACGCCATTCTTCAGGTAGACAATGCACAGCCACATGCCTTCTCGGTGCCACAGGATGCCAGCCCTTTGCCCTGGGCCACCAGATCACTAGCCTTATCGCCAGCTGAAAATGTGTGGGATATGGTGAAAAGACGATGTACCGCGGTGACACAATGCCAACCGCCAAAGACGAACTTTGGAACCAGGTGAATGCAGTATGGGTGCTATTCGCGCCTTATAAGCGTCGTTGCCATCAAGCATGGAACAAGTTATCAGGACTCACGGCGGAACCTGTACCTACTAGGCAACAGGACGTAGGCTGAATCGAGATGACTGAAATGCTAATCATTTCTGCAGATCATACTAATGTACGTATGTTGTGAATGTGAACGTCTTATGTCTAGTCGTTCAAGGTGTTATGTTTTTTCTGAATATGAGGGTACTAACATACGGATGAAGTACAACGGAGCTGAAGATTGTAGTGTTATACATCAGTAACTACGGACAGTTGAAAAGAAAGAAAAAATATATTTAGAAAGTTTTGAAATGTGGCTTTATAGAAGAATGCTTTAGGTGAAGTGGATTTATAGACTTTATAATGAAGAAGTAGTGCAGAAAATAGGAGAAGTAAGAAGATCATAAAGAGGAAAAAATCTCGACTGGGACTTATAATGCGCAGGAACTTCCTGGAAAGAAGATGTGGAGTGGGAACAGTAGGAAGAATGAGACAAAGAAGTAGGAAGAGAACTGCTAACATGGGCCTAGTTAGGAGAGGGCTAAGTTACAAACGGATGAAGGAAGGTGCTCGGAACAGGACACGGTGGAGAGCCTCCAGTTGAAACTTGCCATAAGACAGACACACTACAAAAAGAAGAACAAAAAGCAATGTTCGCAAATAGCTAGTGTTCTGGAAAATAGATGTCGCACCTCTTTCGAAACGACCTGAAGGTCTATAAAGCTTTCAATACCAATACTTGGTTCCAACGAGTTGGATTTCATGCTGGATATTTGAATTCGATTTAGTTCGTTCTACAGCACATTTTTACTACTGTACGTTAACTTTTTTCTCTAGCGGTGTTTCATTCCCAGTGAAGCTCCATCGTGTGTGATCACCTTTAGTGGTCGTGACTGGCCCTGGAAACGGCTCAGGCCAATGTTGAAGCTGTTGCGAAACAGTGAGCGCTGCGGCAGACTCACGGAGTCCCAGTTTCAGCAAAGAGGGCGTCGGTGTTTTCACGATCTCCACGCATGAAACACCGGCACTGTGGAATGTGCACAACATTACCGAGTCCATCTGACATTTATTTGGCTGCAATAGTCTCTGGCGTGAACAAAAGTGCCTGTTAATACTACGGTTGTGCTCCTTCTTCGATTCTGACGGTGTACTACCTCTTTACTTTGGTAAAACATTGATTAACCCCGAGGCTGATACGAAATCCACCATATTTAATCAGAAATAATTCTCACGAAAGTGGTTTGTCCTAGTCTTTCCCCTATCTCAGAGCTGGCTCACTCAGACTGAAGCACCTACGATTTGACGCGCAGTCAGAGCCATGGCACAACTTAACTTTTTTCATATACAGGAAAGTTATGTGCCAGGAATAATCCTAGGATCACCTGGGGAGTGAATTAACAGTGGATCCATGGTTCAATTGTGGGGAGGCGGGTGGGGGAGTAGGTCTCAGTTTGCTGTTTGGTAATGTCTCTCCTCCCCCTCCTCCCTACCCTCCCCCCCCCCCCCCCACGCAAATATAATTTGACATTATCCACACTTTCGTCACAAATGGTTGCATTGTAATATAGCAATAATAATTTGGAAAAGACTATATAATCAGGGCAATCATAGCTGCGAATATGCATCTTGGAAATTATAAAAACGCTTCTATTCTATGAGAATCCTTTTTAAACGATATTTATACAACCGGAGCGCCACCATGATTTCCAAGATAATAATAATCTGTTTCATCAATATTCAGTACATTGCTTTATCACAAAGTCCCAGAAATTACAGTTCAGAGGCGTACAACACTTGAAAAACATTCGCCTGAAAGTAGGGGAAATAGCAACAAAACTCACAACATGGGTTACGTCATAATTTACACCAAATACCAGCTATAAAAAAGTGGGTCTGTAAAATTTGTAGAGTTATTAGATAAGGTGAAAAGATACATTTATTGTGTGACACTTACGTCTCATGTGCGCGTTGAAGGGTTTGACCCTGGACTTGCCTTAGGCCAACGTTCACAGTGTTTCGATTGCTTCTTATGCAACACGCTGACATTAGAATCTGATTTACAACACAATTACGTGTTATTGCTAGAAAGTTTTCATTCCTGCTAACAGTGTATATGTAGTTCGGAAACGTATTTGTCGTCGTCGCACAGTTAGTGCTTCGTTCCCGCTGTTCAGACTGGATGAGTCAAGTTATCTGCAGAATCTCAACGCGGGCACTTAGCGGTCTAATAACTCACAGCCAGCATAGCTGGGCATAAGACCGTTAATCCGTTAATCGTTAATTAACGAAGTTAACGCTTCGAGTAACTGATTAACTTTTAAGTTAATTTTAGAGAACGTTAACGGACTCTTTTAACTTCCGTTGACTTCCTTTGAGTTCGTTATTAATTAATTATGCTTACCAAGTAGCATAGGAGAAAGCTCTGAACCTATACTAGACAATTAACAATGCCAAATTGCTGCGGCTTTTCATCCGAAGTTCCGGTTGATGTGGCTGGAAATGTGTTACATCACTCGAGTGGAAGCAGTAAGGAAACGAACGGAAAAAAGCCGTAGAAGAGGCTTTGAGGCACGAAGCCGCCGAGAGTCCAGAGATACACTGAACGGCGGTGGCGGAAGCAGCAACAACGACGAAGAAGGGGAATATTTTTTTACGGATGTCACTCAATGTAAAGAGAAGCCTAGTAGTAACACATCTGTAAAAAGTAAAGCCCAGAATCTAGTAAAAATGTGGCTGGGCATGAAATCTAAAGACTCATTCAATGATGCGGTATTTGTTGGGGAATGGCTTTTGGTAAATTTATTTCTCATTCAATGATGCGGAATGATGCGGTATTTGTTGGGGAATGGCTTTTGGTAAATTTATTAAATATAATACCCCTATAGCCTCGAGTGTTGCAGTCACACGAATTTTTTCCGTGGGCAAAGACATTTTGCTTCCTTTACGAGCTTCGCTCTGGGATGAAAAATTTAACATATTGATGTTAATGAAGGCAATATGAATCTTATTTCAGGCACTATCTTATTTTTGTGTATCATTTTGATGTTGTGAAGGGAAATATGCACCTTATTTCACGTAATGTATGATTTTCGTATATTTTAATTCTCTTGTGATTTAACATTGATAACAAAATAACGGTTAAATTGCTTTAATCTTATATGTCTTACCTAAACTTCCCAACCAAAACATTTTTACTTAAGCAACGGTAATACGTTTGATTCACTTGCTCACTTCACTGCGCCGACGACATAAAGTTTACTGTTAGCAGTTAACGATGAATTACACTGGTGTCAAAAATTAAAGCAACAAAAGGAAATTTTGCAAGACTGCGTTTATTTTGCCACAAAACAGTATAAACAGGTGACAGTAAAGTAGGAACAATGTAAAGAATACAGAACGTAATGAACTGCAACAAGCATAACGGTAGACAAAAATGTTCTTCGTCTTTTCCCAAATTAACTGATTTGCACAGACAGTCTGACAACTGGTTAGTGCTCAGTAGTGGGTGTATCCACCTCTGGCACCAATACGTGCCTGACAACGACGCGACATGCTGTGTATGATGTCATCAATCTAATGTTAAAGCAATAACGCCCACTCTTCCTACAGAGCACCTCGCAAGTCTTTGAGAGTGGTTGGTGATGCCGAGGTGATGCAGCCCGTCTCCCGAATGCATCCCAGACATGCTCTATAGGATTCAAATTGGGAGAGCATGCAGGTAGCGCCATGCGTGCAGTATCTTCCGTTCCCAAAGAAACGTCAACCACCAGTGCTCTGAGGTCGAGCATTATCATCTATCAGTGCGAAGTCTGGGCCCACAGCACCTCGCAACAACCGCGCATGAGATCCCAAGATCTCCTCACGGTATCTCAACTCAGTTAAATGCTCATTATTCACCCGTACAATTTCATGAAGAGGTGTTCGAAGGATCAACATAATGCCTGCCTCCACCATTTTGGGTCCTCCTAGATATCGGCCTCTTTCCACAATGTTTGGATCCCGAAATCGTGTTCCACGTGTCCTATAGATGCGAATCCGTTGAGAATCACTCTCCAGACCAAATCAGGACTCATCTGTGACAAGAACATTGGCCTAACATTCGACCGTCCAGGTGGCACGTTGACGGTTCCACTCTAGACGTTCTCTTCCGTGAAGACAGGCCAGAGGTAAACAGACAGCATGTGTAAAACAATGAAGGCAGTTCTGCTGCAGCCTTCTCTACACCGTATGCCTCGATACAACACGTCCAGGGGATGCTGCGAGGTCAGATGCCAGTCGCAGTGCAGTACTGGTTCTGAGCACTATGGGACTTAACATCTGTGGTCATCAGTCCCATGGAACTTAGAACTACTTAAACCTAACTAACCTAAGGACATCACACACATGCATGCCCGAGGCAGGATTCGAACCTGCGACCGTAGCAGTCGCGCGGTTCCGGACTGCGCGCCTAGAACCGCTAGACCACCGCGGCCGGCGCAGTGCAGTACTAAGGCAGTACCGTCGTACCCTTACAAACAAATAAAGGTCCACACTTTCTGATGTGGTCGGCCCTGTTCTGGTCTGCGGGATACAGTTTCTGTCTCTATTAATTGTCACCTCATCCATGAAACAGACTGATACACAGTAAGCCATCGGGCCACATGAGTTAGCGATTCTCCTGCTTCCATTCCTCCTATGGCCCCCCACAGCAGAGAGTATGTAGGCGTCTTCTCTGTGCCATATTGCACCGTGTGTGACTGTAGACAGCGAATGTGGATACAGGACTACTCTGCAAACATTACACCGCTTGATAGGTCCCCTGACGTCATTGCTGGCGTGGTTGTCTGTTGATCGGAATGCCATCTTCCTTGCAGAAGACATCTGTTGACGGTTTGAATGATTATACCGTGAATTAGACACAGGACGTGGAAACAGCAGATTGTTGCTTTAATTTGTGACACCAGTGTATTAAATTTAATTTCCGGTAAATCACCCTTAAAATAACTCTTTAAAGTTTAACGAAGTTAACTTTTTTAGTAACAGATTGACGATTAGCTAAGATAAATGTTTGTTCAACGTCGCCCAGCTATGACAGCCAGTAGCAGGCATCTTTTGAGTCACCCAATTCGTGGGGTATCGTCACATCTGCTGCGTGCCTCTCCACGGTCGCGAACACCAGCCTCACCATGGCGGAGGCGGCGCTGGCCGGGCGCCAAGCCAAAGCAGTGAAGGGTCGGGGCAGGCTGACCGCCAACTCAGAGACCAGAGCCCTGAGCCCACCCACAAGCCGTTTATTCGCAGCGGTTACGGCCGCTGATGGAACCGCCGGCCGCGCCTCGGCACTGCTGGTGCGGCAAACTGCACACCAAATGAGATGTGCAGACAGTCTATATGTCAGGCGTATCGTGGTACTACAGTTAACTTTGACCTGTTTCCACACGTATGCGGTTTCATTCGGTTTTGTGTTTTCTTCCGTGCACAGGCTCGTTAGTACTCATGAAGGTATGTCAAGCTTTTGCTAGGTTATTTCTCTATATCTACAAGAGCACGAAGTAATTTTTTAAATTACTTCTTAATGTCAACGAAACCATTTGAGGAATTAAACGGGAAGCTAAACAACTGTATTCCTCACCAAAATACAGGGAATTGCTTGGGAGCCGTTGATGGGAAACGCAAGGATTGTCCACCCTCTCAACTCGATGCACATAAACTGTAAAGGATGTTCCACTATAGTTCCGTTGGCATTATCCTATGTGGTATACCGACTTCCTTACGTTAGTATTGGAGTCTACGGGAAGGACTGCGAATCTGTAGTTTATCAAACCTGTGAACCGTGGGGATCGTTTATTAACGGCACCATGGATCCAGTTGAGGACTAGTGCTTTCCAGGCACACATAACCTCAAAATCCCTCACTACCTCGTCGGAGATGATGCTTTTGGCTTACATAAACATCTGCTCAAACCATACAGTGGACATAGTTCGACAGTGGAGAAAGGATCTACAGATATAGTGCTTGCAGAGCTCCGAGGTATGAGAAATGTACTTTTGCTATACTTAGCAACAAGCCGGCCGGGGTGGCCGAGCGGTTCTAGGCGCTACAGGCTGGAATCGCGCGACCGCTACGGTCGCGGGTTCGAATCCTGCCTCGGGCATGGATTTGTGTGCTGTCCTTAGGTTAGTTAGGTTTAAGTAGTTCTAAGTTCTATGGGACTGATGACCTCAGAAGTTAAGTCCCTTAGTGCTCAGAGCGATTTGAACCATTTTTTAGCAACAAACGGAGAATGTTCCATCGCGCAATTTGCTTGGATCCGACTGTGTTACGGATACAGTGAAAGGTTGTGTAGTACTGCACTATTTCGCACGAGACCAAGGTGGTTTTGCAATGGAAAACAGGTTGTCAATCTCCGGCTTTGAAGAGGTCCACTCCAGTGAAATGAGGAGAAATCAGACAACTACCACAGCCAAAAATGTAAGAGATATGTTGAAAGAATACTTCATGACTGAAGTTGGTTCAGTGAGTCGGCAATTTTCCAAAATCCGATTTACCTTAACACTTATCACAAAAATGATGCACTGTATTATAATTTGATACGTATTTTAAATAAATGTCATTGGTTATTTTCTTAGTTTTCAAATGTTTTCCTTTTACATTTCTGTAAAATCGCGGCGAATTTATCAATTGTCCTAATGTACTACGTCTCTTATTCGACATGAATGAATTTTTCAATACTTACCCAATTCCATTTTTTATGACGCCAAATTCTTCAATATCGTTGAAAATTTCGACACAAACGTCTTTTCATGCTTCCTGCGTTTTAAATTTATCGTTATATTTTTCATAAGTTTTATACTACAGCACTGGTTTAGATTGCACTGAAATCAACCAATCCACTTCAACGTCTGGTAAACCGCTCATTTTATCAGAAAAAACTGTGACAACAGTCTTCAAAAAATAATAATAAGAGATAGTTTTAAAAGAGATTCACTCGCTATGAGGTTAAAACAGAAACTGAACCGTGCGAGAGTGAATGTCTTGATTGCTTTCTGTTTCCTGGACACGAGTTTGCAACTTATTCAAGCCTGAGAAACTTGTATGTGTCGAGAGAGTATTCGGTGCTATACTTTTTGTATTAGACATCGAATAGAAATCGCAGCACCGCTTCACACTTGTCGGCAGCGATGTTAAAAGAACCGAAACCGAACCGAAACGAATGGAACCACACACATGTGGAACAGCCCTTACAGACTTCAGAAAAATACTGGCTGTGCTGCGATGGGCAGATAATTTCACCCGTTTGTGTTTCGCAATACAGTGTTGGCTTGATTATGTTTGTGGGGAGAGATATTCGGTGTATCTGGATACTTTGTTGCATAATCTGTGTTGTCGCTTTAATACTGACTACAGCTCAAGAAACGAGACGAGAACAAAGTGAATTCTATATTTTTCCTCAGAATCTGAGAGTCCACATATGATCGGCCAGAAATACTTGTCTGGAATGTCATGAGAGAATAAAGTTGAGTTATATAAAACCAAGAGACACTGGAGACCACAAAAGTGAACGCAACAAACTAGTCGTTGCAGGCGACATCTGTTGATCGGCGCTCCTTACACGAAATGCCGCATAGTGGCGATTTATGTTCTACAAAATGTTCTGTCCATTACTTGACATTAGTGAGATGTGCAGGGGAAAACTTTATAGCCGCTTTAGTGTATGTGAATGTGAACGAGATGCACCGAATTGTCAAACTGCAGTTTTATACTAGACGCAGTCGATAAGCCACTTTGTGGATCCCAAGGCCAGTCATTCCTGTGGTGTATAGTAAGTTTCTCTCTCATGAACGAAGCATTAAGGCAAATACATATAAACTAAGAAATGGAAAGTTCACAGACCTATATACAGAGGGGCCAAAAAAATGTATCCACTGTTTAAAAGTCCATAACTGGCAAACTAATTGACAGAGTTGTCTCATCTTTGATAGTGTAATAGTTTGTAGTTCCAGCAATCGCCACACAAGCGTTGTATTGCGTTGTTTTGTTTTGTCAGATGACAGTCGCCAGATAGTCAGTGTTTTCTTCTTTGTTGCACCTAGTTACTCGAGTAAACATGGTTGGCGCAAGGATTACATTCGATGAAAGGAAGTCAGTTTTGAAGTGGTATTTTAGGTACGAAAACATTAATGAGGTTCAACGGCAATGGCGAAATGAGTATCAAATAAAGCCACCGACACGTTTAACGATTCCCGTCGTGTGTTACAACAATTCACTCACTCACCACAGAAGGCTGTGAGTCAGTGTGCCCGTGAAACTGGAGTGAGTCGCTCAAGTGTTCGGCGAATTTTGAAGACAGCAAAGTGGTAGGGCTACATCTCACGATAGCTACACGCAATGAATGAGGACGGCCCATATCGTAGAATGGAGTACTGCGAGTAGTTTACTAACATGGTGCGCAACGATGAAGAGTTTGCAGAGATGATTGTGTGGTCTGATGAGGAACAGTTCAAACTCAATGATACAGTAAATAACCACAACTGCATCTACTGGGCCGCCGAAAATCCGAACGTCCCTGTAGACAAAGAAGTGAACTTGGTGTGGGTTGTCTTACCGGAGCTTGATTGGGCAATGTTTCTTTGACGGCCCAGTTACCGGTGAGGTGTACCTTCAGAAGCTTCAGACATCCATTTTACCTGCCATCCGAGACCTTTATGGAGACGGAAGAGTTTACTTTCAACAAGATGGTGGTGCCCCAGCCCACTACCAAAATCATGTTAGTGCGTATCTCGACGAAAATCTACCAGGAAGATGGATAGGCCGTAGAGGTGCTGTGGAGTATCCACCACGTTCCCCAGACCTAACTCCTCTGGACTTTTACCTGTGGGGAACACTAAAGGACGTCGTTTATCGACAAAAACCACGCACATTGGATGAGCTTCGAGAATCCATCGTACATTCATGTGCATATATCCAACTGAACACGTTGCAGTCAGTAGTTCGTGCTGCAGTTCGGCGGCATCGTTTGTGTGTGGATGTTAATGGTGACCATTTCTAACACCTACAGTGATATCTTTAAGTTGGACTTAAGCTACACTTTCACCAAAAATGAGACAACTCCGTCAATTAGTTTGCAAGTTATGGACTTTTAAACAATGGATACATTTTTTTGGACCACCCTGTATAGTCTATGATTGTTCCATGCTACGCCGTCCGTCACGTGGCTGTTTTAATCGTTCTGCGACTTTTTATGCGTTGGCCGTACTTTTCCTGGTGCCTTTTAATAGTTACAGTGTGTGTTTTTTGTGTAAAACACTTTTTTAGACTTTTATCTCAGTTTTACAGTCGCCGCTTTTCGTATGCTTTCTTCTCCTATGTTCCGCCTTTTTTCTGTGTTCTGCCATGTTTTCTTCTTTATATTGTTTAAATCTCTTGCTGACTACTTGTAATGTCTCTTGTCTGAAGAGCAGCGCCTATGCTGCTGCTACCTCGCCCCTGACAGGGAACTGCAAATACAATAAAGGAAAAAAAGTTCACAGAATTATCTTCATTATTTAATCAAAATCGACCTTATCTTCTATCTGTAAATACAACGAACTGTAGTGATATTTCATGGTCGTTAAGAACATCGTGTGACCGACACCGCGTGCCTTTTCGTTGTGAGGTTGCAAGATCCATATGGCATGAGGACATCAGGTTTCTGTTCATATACCGCAACCGTGAAAATTACATGATGTGAATCTGTTTTGTTTACGTATGAGGTACACATGAAATGTCAATCAGTTCCGTTTTCCAAATATAGAAACGTGCCCAATGGTGTGAATTCTGAACTACTGGATACAGAGTCCTTGTGAGAATTAGACCGAAACAGACTCCAGTCCCGGGTGGTTGGCGTGCTGGGCGCACCGTGCTCTCATATTGCGACATACGTGCCTGCTGATGCGGGAAATGTCACATATTATGTATACGATAAAAAAAATGAAAGTTTATAAGTTGAAGGTTTTACATCAGTTCTCAGTTTAATTCCGTTTCAACGAACGGAAAGCTTCAGTCAAGGATGATATGTGATCTTGGTACTCTGACACGAAATACGGTTTTGAGAGACTTTAGGGAAAATACTGCCAGAGAAACTCCGACTTCTTGAACACAATTATGCAAGGCCAATGATGTTCCTTAACAGAAGCGTTGTTTCTGTCACTTCCTAGTGCCTTAGAAAACAGTCACTATCTGAAAATATAAATCTCTGAAATACACGTAGGGAAAAATTTATAGTGTGCAACTTCAAGGTGCAGTACTGTTGGGATGCATCGCTAGTCTATTAATTGCTTCACCAGTTGCTGTCCTGCACTGGAATACTACTTCCTAGATGCACGCCTCCGTATCCGACGCAGCCAACGCTCAAGTATCGGTGGCGCTCGTCTCGGAGGTACACCATTCGAATCCTGGAGGGTAGCAGAAATTTCCAGCATCACTATTTGCCTGGCAAATGGAGGAGAAACGGGGCTCAAAGTTCCTGATCATCAGACATCGCGCCAGTGTCCTGGATTAAATTTCAAATGTGTCTCCAGTCTGTCGTTGAATGACAGCATGTGACTGTTGACAGGGATCCATCCGTCGGATGCGGAACTTAAGCCTGGCGTTGATCTTGGTGTTATTCAATAGCAGTAAGCTGTGTCCTGGCACCAGGTTTTATCCTATACCTTCTATCATCATCGTACTTACATCCGTAAAAGTTGCCTACACACTGCGAGAATAGGTCCACTGCGCGAAGGAAAGAATAACTTTTCCTACTAGACGGCTGACCCATCCCCTCGGGGTCTGCCGGAAATCAGTGCCACACGACTATATTTTTCTTTAGTTGTGAGATGATTTTAAATGGAAAGCAGGTGCTGAGGAGAGAATCTAAAGACTTAAGTCGAGATTGATGTCGAGGTTGTGACTTAAGGTAAGGGTTTCATAAGTAGATCATTCAGAACGTATTCATTCTAATGCAGTGCAAAAGAAAGATACGCATATACAGTGCAATAATAGCAGTAGTTTCTTAATTGAATACACTTCTTTTTTAGTGCTTTATTTCTCCTACTTTTGGCGCTATTACCGCGATACAGAACCATTTTTCCCTTGTCCTTCCCATATAAATAGATCTCTTTTTTATCAACTGTTATTTTGTGCCGAATAGGCAATGAAAATGGAAACTGTCATGTTGATATTAACAACCATACTGCTCATAATGCCACAATAAATAAAGGAAATCTCTTTTTTCGGTAGAATTTGCCACGTAACTAACGGAGTCAGCACCCAACATCAAACCTCGAAAAACCATGCAACTTCTGCATGAACCATCTGAAGACGAGCCTTAAAGGGCTCCAAAACTAGTGTATATATTTAAAAAAAAAAAACAGTAACTCACTGGTCTGGGTTATATGTATTTATATTCTCTTACGAAGTAAGCTCCACCATATTCTGTCATAAAGTTGTGGAGAATATACACCGATGAGCCAAAAGATTATGATTACCTACTTAATAACGTGTTGGTCCACGTTTGTAACGCAACACAGCTGCTATTCTGTTTGTCACGGATTCTACGAGTTCTTGGTAGTTTTTGGAGCTATGTGCCACCAGACGACTACTCGCGGGTCATGCAGTTCCCGTAAATTACAGGCTGTTAGCCTGTGGGCGCGGAGGTGGAGCACGATGGCGTCCCACATGAGTTCCATCGGGTTCAGATCATGCGAATTTGGAGGCCGAAACATCAGCTTGAGTTCGCTGTCATGTTCCTTCCACCCCTGTCGCTCGACTCTGACGTTGCGACACGGACAGTTGTCCTGTTGGAAGATGCCATCGCTATCAGCGAACACATTAAACATGAAGGCATGTAGGTGGTCCGTAATAATGTTCACGTAGTCCATAGCTACCTTGGTGCCTTCAATTACCTCTATAAATCTGAATAGAGACCATAAAACAAAACTGCCCTCTCCACCGTACGTCAGCGGCGCAGTGGATGTTTCGTGCAGCGGTTCACGTGGATGACAGCGTATCCAAGTATCGATGTTCAAGAATATGCACTGAAGTGTTTGGTACGCAACACTTGTGTCTGCACTGGTACTCTACTCTGTCATCAGACATGCTACAGATCTTGCTTTACAAAGCAGGCAAGACTTCAGTCTCCACGTTCTGTTGTCAGTAATAGATACCCAACATCTTGTCGCCTACTTTGTGTAGACAGTAGCAAGCGGGCAGCCGAATAGCTTCGCCATTTGCGAGATGCTCGTTTCCAGTTTCCGATAATCTACCCTTTGTAGAACGATTTACTCATTTGTGTCCCGTATCGTAGCTAGACTGATTCCCCATTCGTCTTTGCTCCGCTTAAGTACTTTCCTTAAGGAAAGGAAAGACATCATGTGTCTGCAACGCCACCAGGCAATATTCATTCTCGCGGTGGGAAGTGGTCATAATGTTTCGCCTTATAAGTGTATATAGATGTAGAAATATTTGTCCAAAATCGGAATACAGATTGTCGCTTCGAAATTTGAATGAACAGTGTGGTGGTTAAAAGAGTGTGTCATCGGTAACGAATACTTTTACAGACTTCATGTAACTAGGCTACATCGAAAAGGTTAAAGCTAGAAGCCATCACGATACTCGTGAAGACTTTAGCCATACAACTTACTGGAAAGAAGAAGAATGCAGTCAGCATAAGGTCAGACCGTGATGTTTGCGAATACGCGAGACGTGCCTGCTATCCAACGTATTTTACAGCGACTACAAGCAAGGTTGCTTTTCAAGTTCCCTATGACACAGGGTTCGTCCTGATCATGCTCGTATCTGTTTTAAGTTGTTGGTTTCGCGGTTTTCAGTCCGAAGACTCATCTGACGGGGCTCACCACGCTAGTCTACGATGATAATCTCGTATAACTACTCTCTCTATGCCTTTCACCCCACACTGTCTCCTCTGGTACCAAATATAAGACTCCTTGGTGCCTCAGGGCGTGTGATACCAACCAACCACTTCTTTATGTCAATCTGTGGTATAAAATTCTTTTTTGCCCAGTTCGATCCAACACCTCCTCTTTAGTTATCGGATCCTTCTGTCTAGTCTTCTGTATTCTTCTGCAGCGCCTCATTTCGAAAGATTTTATTCGTTTCTTCTCTGAACTGCATACCATTCACCTCTGACTTCTGTAAAAGGCTACACGTCAGACAAATACCTTCAGAATAGACTTCCTATTACTTAAATTCATGTTAAATATCAATAAATTTCCCTATATCCGAAACTCTTTTCTCACTGCTGCCATTCTGCTTTTTATATCTTCTCTGCTTCGTCCATCAACAGTTATTTTGTTGCCCAAATAGCAAAATCTGTATACTACTCCTAGTGCCTCTTTTCGACAGCTAATTCGATCTACATCGTCTGATTTGACTGAACTACATCCCATTACACTCGTTTTATTTTTGTTTACACAATTCACAACGTTAAACTATTCTTCCAAGTCCTCCGTCATTTCTAACAGAACTACAAAGTCATCGACAAAACTCCATGTTGTAATTTCTTCTTTCTTTACCAAACGAGGAGGCGCACTGGTTAGCACACTGGACTCGCATTCGGGAGGACGACGGTTCAAACCCGCTTCTGGTCATCGAGTTTTAGGTTTTCCGTGATTTCCCTGAATCGCTCCACGCAAATGCCGGGATGGTTCCTTTGCAAGGGCACGGCCGATTTCGTTTCCCATACTTGACAGAATCCGAGCTTGTGCTCCGTCTCTAATGAACTCGATGTCGACGGGACGTTAAACTCAATATTCCTTCCTTTCCTTTTCTTCTTCTCCATGAACATTAATGCCCTATACAAATTCTTACTTGATTTCCTTTAGATATCGCCCTACGCACAGAATGAATAGCATCGAGGATAGTCTACAGTCCTCCCACCCCTTTCCAGCTACTGCTTCCCTTCCATGTCCTCCGACTCTTATAACAAGCTATAGATAGCCTTTCGCTCGCGTAATTTTAAACCTGCTACCTTTTTAATTGCAAAGCCAACAGTGTAAAAACTACAAAAACCATAAACGTACGTTTACCTCCCGTCAATATATCTTCCAAGAAAAGTCTAGGGTCCAGTATTGCCTCGCACGGTCCAGCATTTCTCCGGAACCCAAAATGATCTTGATACTGTTACAAGTACGACTCTGCAAAAATGATCTTCATCAGCGTAAGAACGCTGCTGTGCAGTGGCAGTGGTAGGAAATGAAGCCTCGAGCACTGGGAACTTGAACAGGTAGTCTCGCGACGTGTTGAGTTATTAGCAACATCTATTACCGCAAACAGGTAATACAGCTAATAGGTGTGAGTGTTAGGTAATGGTGAAACAGTCGTGGGCTAGTGCCTCATTTACATAACTACTACCCTTTCTGGCCGGTGGTGATAACGGTGTCCGCAGGTAGAGGTCGCCGGGTTGGGCAGCTGTGCCCACGCGAAGGTGTGGCGAACAACGTGCAGCGGCCAGCCGTCACACGTCACACTTGCCGCTCTCTGGCCACAGCGAGGGTAGGCGAGGCCGCTCTGCACGGCTGCTTCTACGACCAGTCGTACTGTTTTAATTAGCGCCTCGAAAAGAATCGAGCTGCGATTTTGAAGTCTGGTGCTGGTACTAGCCCATATCTATATATTCACCCGTAATTGTGGTACATCTTTCCCAATGACAGGCCTTCGTTGTAGATGTCTGCATTTTGGGTGTGCAGGGAACGTCGAACCTGGAAAAAGACGTCGTCGTAGTTCTGCAAATGCCTGCCACGTAATGGTGTCTTTATCCGAGGTGAGAGGCAGAAGTCAATGAGTGGCTTGTCAGGGTAATATAGTATGCTGCTTCGACGCGCAAGTCACCGAAGTGGCGTCAAATCGAAAGACTTGCATCCGGCGAACGGTCTACCCGACGGGAGGCCCTAGTCACACGACATTCACACTTTAGTATGCTGCTGTGACAGTTTGTTCACTGCGATCATTATCTGTTAGCACCTCACAGTGACAGTCCCAAGAGACACATATGCATCACCTTGCCCGATGACCGTTGGATCTTCGGCTTTTTAGGCGGTGATACAGCCACATGTGCTTGTCGCATGCTCCTTTATCACAGTGCCATGGTGCTAAACACAGTACTGGTCCACGGTGATTAGGCTACTGACGAAGTCACCTGGTATGGACTGACACAGCTAAATAACGCGGCTGCAGCCTCGGTTTGGCGGGCTGCATCAGTGGGTCTTTTACGAATAATCAGTATTTACGAACTGCTTTTGGATAGTGATATTTGAGTTCTCAACTTAACATACTCCAGACATAAAAAATTACAAAAATCCGATTTCCGTGCACTAAAGCTAGCGAAATACTCTACCACACAACATGGATTGCCATTAAATAACAAGAGTTTTTAGCAAAGTCTTTTCTGCATACTCAACCATGTCAGGTGCTTAAATGTTCGCAAATTTTTGACCGATTTGCAGGGATGGACGACTGCAGCCAGGTCACGCCTTCGGCAGCAGAATTGGGCTTCCACAGTGACGGGTTGTAGCGGGGCTCGTGGCAGTCGGCCTGCCATCTTTGAATACGTCACGTGGCTTCTAACGCGCCCACGGCTGGCGCAGCAACAATGTACAGTAGGGGTGTGCAGATGGCAACCCGCGGACCACGTGTGGCCTAAAACTCATCTGCCACCGGCCTGTCCCCGCGGCACGAATTATTTCTGGACCGGTATGATTGTCGAAACAGCACTTAAGAGCGCTCAGTGACTATGTGATACAACTGCATTGTGTAATCAACCAGGAGACTTAGCACCCATAGAACTTATGTTTTCATCGTCTCATGTGCTTTCAACAATTAATTCCGTGAAATTTCATGGTGTCAAACACAGAAAGTTCAAAATGTTTCTTGTAGATGCTGATAGGAAATACGATGATTTGGTTTCTTACGAACAAATAAGATGCCCTGGTTTCGTTGAACCGTAGGAGAGGAATGTAATTGATTTAACGGAAATTTTCATAACAAAAAAGGAAGTAAATACCTCTAAATTTAAAAAATCCGGATTAATTACGTGCACTAAAATTCCTCACGGGCAGTACTAATCATGTAAGTACGTTAAATATGCAACTCGTTTACTCAGCGTCTGGTCATTCTAATGTTCTTCAGTGTATCTAGCGATGCGGCACAGTGGTCAGCACATTGGACTCATATTCAGGACGGCCATTCCGACTTAGGTTTTACCTGATTTCACTAAATTTTACGTGATTTCCCTAAATCACTCCAGGAAAATGCCGGGATGGTTGCTTTCGAGAGAGCACTCCCGATTTCCTTCCCAGTCTTTTCGTAATCCTAGCTTCTGCTTCGTCTCTAATGTTCGTTCTGTCGACGGGACACTAAATTCTAATGTTCTCTCCTTTCCATTCTTCGGTCTAAGTTAAATCTATTTGAAACCCATCTAACGTCGGGAAATGACGTCCAGTTTACTAATAAGAACAAATGTCTGAAAAGCTAACTGTCAGTCATGTCACGTAAAAATGAGTAACTTGTTATAGACTTTCAAGACTCAGGGTAAGGTTGGTGTTACATTTATCTAGCTACCATTTTGCCATTTGTCTGAAATTGCACCATAACTGGTTCAGCTCGAACTCATCGACATGCAAAACGATGCAAATGTCGTGTGACTAGGGCCTCCCGTCGGGTAGACCATTCGCCAGGTGCAAGTCTTTCGATTTGACGCCACTACGGCGACTTGCGCATCGATGGGCATGAATTGATGATGATTAGGACAACACAACACCCAGTTCCTGAGAGGAGAAAATCTCCGACCCAGCCGGAAATTGAACCCGGGCCCTTAGGAGTGACATTCTGTCGCGCTGATCACTAAGCTACCGAGGGGGCGGACATGCAAAACGATGAAACGCGGTGAAGGAAACTCGATGGAGAAAATTTATTGCACTTCCCTTGTTGGGTCGAGAGAAACAATTAAAATAATTACTAGACAATGAGTTACAAAAGACAGCCTGTGAAATTAATGGTGTATCATGTTTGAAATTAAATTAATGTGAATGGTTCATCATTTATTGAACAAAATTAATGATTATAAAACGAACGGTGTGAATATAGAGGATGAATCACCTGAAACTTGCACCGCAAACATTGTGTAAATGGAAAGTGCTATTGATGTGCGGTCTTCACAGTATGGATTGATAGTCAGCTCCTCGTACTGTTAGCCAATAAATAGATTGTAACATGGCTTATAAAGAAAATTTATTTTTGTGCAAGCGCATTTTCAAATGGAACAATGACTACTGACTTTAACAGATTAAAACTAGAGTAAATTAGAACGTCAGTGGTGTTAGTAGCAAGAATGTAGTCCGAGCCGTTCACGAGATATCGTATTTTGAAAAGTTTCCACATCGACATCTGTTTGTGCTATTCAACAGGCGTAGTTTCTAGGAACGATGTTACTCACAGCGTGCTCCTGTGGTCCTTCAGTGCGTTACAACTTGCTGGTCATTTAGTGTGCGATAGTTCAAGAAGTACGTCGTGGGTGGTCTATAAGATGTACCAGTGGAGAGTCTAGAAAGAATGCAGTTCGTTCTTGTACGAAGATATCCCAATAGTTGTCAACCATCTCGGCAATTATTTGTCAACCTCTTCAACCAGTTACGTGAAAGTGGTAGTGGAACATCTAGACAGCGTAATAGAAGGAAACAAATGACGACAGAAGAAGGGGAAATTAGTGTTATTGCTGCTGTTGCAGTTGATCCCCACGTTTGCTCCCGTGCAATCGTACGAGGAAGTGGCATGAGTTAGGTAAGTGCGCTACGCATTCTCCATCGACATAGGTTCCACGCCTATTACCTCTCTCTCCATCAAAAGCTGCATCGAAACGATTATGAGAATCGTGTTAACTTCTGTACATGCACATTAAGACAGGATACTTCAAAGGTACCATGTATATTGCTCAGTGACAAAGCTACGTTTACCTATGATGCCCAGGTAAATCGTCGAAACCGATACAGGTCTGGTGACAGTCCCGTTAGCCTCGTCAGGTGGGAGGCGTAGCGTCCATGGAGTCCTTTGCCCAATTACAGCCGAAACTGCCCAATAAAACATTCTTCCAAACATAATCTCACTCCTGTCACCTCAGATTACTCCGTGCAGTTAGGTATGAATGAACTCAGTATCCCAACACTCTCAACTTACAGTCCCTTCCTATCTACGAGGGTGAGTCAAATGAAAACCTTAAATACCTTTTTAAATATTATTTATTGTGCAGAAGTGGTACAAAGCTGTATCACTTTTCAACATAATCTCCCCCACGCTAATTGCAAGTCCTTCAGCGCTTACAAAGTGCATAAATTCCTTTAGGAAAAAATTCTTTTGGTAGTCCGTGCAACCACTCATGCACCGAGTGGCGTACCTCTTCATCAGAACAGAACTTCTTTCCTCCCATTGCGTCTTTGAGTGGTCCAAACACATGGAAATCACTTGTTCTGTTCAAAACTTGGTTTTGCTGATGAGGAATGGCGCCATTCCTTGCTCGATCTCTTCGTTTCCGGTTGGTAGAAGTGAACCCAGGTTTCGTCCCCAGTAACGAGTCTTGCAAGGTAGCCATCACCTTCTCGTTCAAAGTGCCAAAGAAGTTCTTCACAAGCATCAACACGTCGTTCTCTTATTTCAGGAATCAGCTGCCGTGGCCCCCATCTTGCAGACACTTTGTGAAACTGGAGCACATCATGCACAATGTGGTGTGCTGACCCATATCTAATCTGTAAACATGCTGCAATTTTATTTAATGTTACTCGGCGGTTTCCTTCACTATGGCTTCAACTGCTGCAATGTTCTGTGGAGTCACAACTCAGCCCGCATCTCGTGGTCGTGCGGTAGCGTTCTCGCTTCCCACGCCCGGGTTCCCGGGTTCGATTCCCGGCAGGGTCAGGGATTTTCTCTGCCTCGTGATGGCTGGGTGTTGTGTGATGTCCTTAGGTTAGTTAGGTTTAAGTAGTTCTAAGTTCTAGGGGACTGATGACCATAGATGTTAAGTCCCATAGTGCTCAGAGCCATTTGAACCATTTTTTAGTCACAACTCGTTGTGCCTGACCTGGACGAGGAGCATCTTCCACTGAAGTCACACAATTTGCGAACTTCCTACTTCATTCGTAGACTTGCTGCTGTGACAAACACGCATCACCGTACTGAACCTTCATTCGTCGATGAATTTAAATAGTTCTCACACCTTCACTACGCAAAAACCGAATAACAGAACGCTGTTCTTCCCTGGTGTAAGTCGCAAGTGGGGTGGTCATCTTTATACTGATACTGCGACGGTATGTGTGCATCTGCACTATGCTGCCACCTACAGGCCATTCTGCGCGCTGTTTGTAGCACGATTACAAACTTACAGGATAACGGCGCGAAATTTCGATTTGTTATTACAAATTTAAGGTTTTCATTTGACTCACCCTCGTAGATACAAGTGCCCTAACTGCATATGTTAGCATGATGTGAATAATTAAAGCGAAAGAAAGGCGAGCCCAAAGGACTTGCCATCTTTCAACCACGGTTTCCTTATAACGAAATATGCCGATTATATCAATTACGAGCCTCCTAAATTTTGTCGGTGGCGTTCGGGTTCTTCCTGTATTTGGTCTGTTCGCAGACAACGCCCCTGTTCCTCCAACTCTTCGCTAATGTGGCTGTAACGTATATTGCAAAGAAATGGCACGTAAGCGTTAAGGTTTCCAATATCGACGATACCATCGGGTTAGCTGAAGCGAGCGACTTTGTGAACGGCAGGTGCAGCGGCGCCTGCGCGACGAGTGCAGAGAGAACGCAACGGGGCGGCTGGCGCTGCAGAGGCCGTCCTTCGACTCCGCACCGAGGCTGGCGCGCCCGCTTGACTCACTCTGGCGAACCGGGCCAGCGCGGAGCGGTCCGCTGTCCGGCTAATGCCGTTTCCCTGTACCGCCAGCCGGCCACGACGAGAGGGCCGGGGGTTTTCTAGGGGCGGCAGAAGGGCGACGCCGCCACTGGCAGGCGGACGGCACGTGCCGGGCGGGAACTTCAGCAAACTGTCGGTCATTTATTCCAACTGGGGGGTACCGGAGACACTTTGCGATACCGACTTTAGTTGTGACTTTGAAAGAGATACAGTTGAATTTGAGAATGAATCTTTCACTCCCTAGTAGTGTGTAATGGAGATCAGAAATTAGTTCCGTATATTCGCTTTAAGCCCGCCAGCGAGTCCTATGACACCATTTCCAAAATCGCCGTCTCCGAGTGCTCGTAGACGCTGCTCGTAGGTCTCAGCCACTGCCCACTCGTCACAACAGTCTCTTGCTGGTACAAGTGGACTCGACTGGCTCATAAAGGAGAACGGCTACATAATCCGTCAATGCTACATATGCAACCTTTTTGGAAGAAATTTCCACCATTACACTGTGAATTACTATTCTCTCTTGTTTCATATAATCACGATTTCGGCTATATAGCCATTCTCAAATGCAAGGTGAAATGTCACAAAATGTCAGACTTGCTTAAATGACACAAGCATCCATTAGGCATGATGATTATTTTACAAGAAGAAACGCATAGAACTTGAACCGCAAATATTTCGAAAATGGAAAGTACTATTGATGTGCAGTTTTCATAGAATGGATTGGTATCAGAGGTTCAAATTGTTACCCAGTAATCTGAATGTCGTAATACTTAGTGTATTTTTTTACAAACATGCACTTTTTTTTAAATGGAGCTATACGTTTTGACATTAAAAGACTAAAAGTGGGGTAAATTAGAAATTCAGTGGTGTTTGTTGCAGGATTCTAGTCCGAGTCCTTTACGAGGTACCGAATTGTGAAAAGTTTCCACGCCGACACTTGTACAATACTTGTGGTAGCACGCACTAAAGAACAACACAACTGCATACACTAGTTATGTGGGTTCTGACCAGTAACGAGACAATTAACCATCACATGTTGTTTTCAAAATCATCGTCTGCAGCGGAAATACACGCTTGCAGTCTGGTATGGAACGACTGCTGCACACGTGCTGGTATTTCAGCGGAAATGTCGGAGCAGGCTGCAGTAATACGTCCTTGCATATTATCGGGTGTAGTTTCTGTGTCCTTTTGGGCAGCGTGTTTCAGTTTTCTTCACAGAAAATGATCTACAGGCGCCAAATCCTGGGAGCGAGCCGGTAAAGGTACATGTCCTTTGCGTCCAGTCAAATGATTTGGAAACAACTCGTGAAGACATGCTGTAGTATTTCGTGCACTATGGGCTGGACAGCCATCTTGTTGCTACCACAGGTTCCTCTTAGTCTGCAGAGGAATGTCTTCTTGCATCCGTGGAAGATGGTCTGCTAGGAGGCTGCGATACTTGTGCGCGTTCAGTGGTTCGTCTACGAAACACGGGCCTGTACGCTGTTGGTTCACTATCCCACACCATACTTTTGCACTCCATGGACGCTGACGTTCCACCTGACGAAGCCAGCGGAGATTGTCAGCAGACTAGCTCTGCATTTTTCGGCGGTTTACATGGCCATGATTGGTAACTGTGGCTTCATCACTAAACAAGATACATGATACATTCGGAGTATCGTGTCTTAATGCCCGCGCACAGAAGTTAACACGATTCTCGTAACTGTTTCCATGCAGCTCTTGATGGAGAGCGATGTGATAGGAATGGAATCTATGTCGATGCAGAATGCGTAGGACTCTTCCCTGACTCATACCCATCCCTCGTGCGATTGCGCTGGAGCTAACGTTCGGATCAATTGCATCAGCTGCAAGAACTAAATTTTCCCCTCTTATATCTGCACTTGTTTCCTTCTGTACATCTTCCACTACCACTTTAGCATAATTGGTTGAAGTGGTTGCTAAAAAATTGCCAAGGCTGTTGACGTCTAATGGGATGTCTTGTCGAATGCACCATACAAGAACGAACTACATTCTTCCTATGCTCTCCGTACGTCATGAGGACGACGGCTTTTTCTGCTTTGGTAAATACCATAGTCTACTCACGACCTACTGCTTGGACTGTCACGACCGAGCGGAGTGGCCGCGCGGTTTGAGGCGCCATGACACGGATTGAGCGGCCCCTTCCGACGGAGGTTCGAATCCTCCCTCGAGCATGGGTGTTTGAGTCGTTCTTACCTAAGTTGGTTTACGTAGTGTGTACGTCTAGGGACTGATGGCCTCAGCAGTTTGGTCCCTTAGGAACTCACACACATTTGAACATTTGACTGTCACATACTAACTGACCAGAAAGTCGCAATGCATTCAATGAGCACACAAACAAACTGTAAGCTAACATAACATCTCACCTAGCAACTACGCATGTTGTTGCCAGCCGGAGTGGCCGAGCGGTTCTAGGCGCTACAGTCTGGAACCGCGCGACCACTACGGTCGCAGGTTCTGCCTCGGGCATGGATGTGTGTGATGTCCTTCGGTTAGTTAGGTTTAAGTAGTTCTAAGTTCTAGGGGACTGATGACGTTAGAAGTTAAGTCCCATAGTGCTCAGAGCCATTTGAACCATTTGAACTACGCATGTTGAATGACACAAAGTGTCGCTGTGAAAGCTTTTCAAAATACGATAACTAGTGAAGGACTCACATTAGAATCCTGCAACATACACCACTGACATTTTAATTTACCCTACTTTCAGTCTGTTAAAGTCAATAGGCATTGTTCCCTCTATGACAAAGTATGGCTTTACCGTCCACAAATTATATAACTAGTTATTTGAGATATATAGAATTGTACTTGGCATAAAATTCTGTAACTGAACACTTAACAATACATTCCAAACACATTTAATATATTTCGGTCATTTCAAAACTCCTGCAGACTACGCACGTGCGACCGATACGGTTGCGCGAGTTCAAATTCATGTCATATGTGAGCGAGACTTAAGACGTGACGGTAGTATACATATTCGCCGATTCGTGTGGTTGTGTCAGGATTAACTGTTCCAAAATGGAAGCGGAAATCGAGTGACGTCATATTACACGTAGTGACCAGCATTTCTACATCAAAATCGAATCCCTACATGAAAAGAACCCAAAGGAAATTTACAACGCTTTGAGAGATGTATGTGGTAATCCACTGCACTACTGTAGCACAGTATCCGGTGATCTGGTTTCCGTGAAGGTTGGGTAAGCGCTGAGGACAACCTGAGAAGTGGAAGGCCGTCAGCTGCAACAGACTACACCTGTCAGGTTATTGTTAATGATATTTTGAGAGAGTTTAGACGAAAAACATGCAAGGAAATTGCGTATGAGGCCATAATGTCTGTCACTTCAGTTACAGAACCATAACTCGGAAGTTAAAGATGAGAAAGTTGCCGGCAGACGGGTTCCGCACGATCTGAGTGAAGAGCAGAAAGTAGGTCGCAAAAGTATCGCAGAAGAATTCCTTCGATGTTATCGAACAGAATGAGAAAAGTTTCTAAAAAGGGACTGTTGCCCTGATGAAACATGAATACGAGGTATTGAGACAGAACTGAAGACTCGCTCGTCACAATGGAAATATTCCGACTCTCCATGCCCAAAAGAATTCCGCCGCCACCAAAAATTTAAGGTGAAAATGATGATGATCTTTGCGTATGACATGAATGGAGTCATAGCTACAGATAGATATCTCCAGAGGACGTCTGTAAGAGGCGCGCACTAGAAGCTTCTGAAAAATGTTTTGCGTCCAAATATTCGACAAAAAAGGCCAGAGATACTTGCAGCTAGTGGTCTCATTTGCACTATAATGCAAGACTGCATATTGCCCCATCAGTGAGAGAAACGCTCGACGGATATACTTCCCCACGCACCATACATTCCTAATATGGGCCCACCAGACTCTGACCTGTTTCCCAAGCTGAAGGAACAAATCCGTGGAAAACGTTCTGATATAGTGATGAAGCTTCCAGTGGAAATGAAATGAGCGTTTGGCGTCATAGGCCGGGAGGCCCCTTACGGGGCAGGTCCGGTCGCCTTGGTGCAGGTCTTATTACAATCGACGCCACATTGGGCAACCTGCGCGCCGGATGGGGATGAAGTGATGATGGTGACAACACAACACCCGCTCCCTGAGCGGAGAAAATCCCCGACCCAGCCGGGAATCGAACTCAGGCCCGTAGGACGGCAATCCGTCACGCTGACTACTCAGCTATCGCGGTGGACATGTAGCTTCCAGTGAGGTGACGCGAGTACTCAGACAGCTCAACAATGAATATCCGGAATACAGAAGTTTCCAAAACGTCAAGAATGCAGATTATATTGAAGGCCCGTTACGGTATTGTGTAAAATTATTTTCTTCAATTCTATTTTACTGTGTGCAGAACTTTTGAAATGGCCCTCGTATTATACAGCACATACAACCGAAATATTTAAAAATGCTGTACAATACACAAACTCATGTCTAGCAACAACAAAATCTAGAAACTGGGGGAAACCATAATGCTCAAAAGAATTAAAGGATCACTTTTTCGAAACCCCGTCATTTTCCCGCGCTGCTATGCAGAAGTTAGAGACTTGGCTTAACGGTGCCTACAATCTGCCTCTGAAATGATGCACAAGCGAAGCGTGGCGCCCTACGAGGTCAACCTCGGGCTCGGCGATTCTTCCCCCCCCCCCCCGCCCTCCCCCCGCCCCAACGTCCCCCCTCTTACCAAGTCTCACACCTGCTCTTGACCCCTCTGCGATGGAGGTCAGAACAGCAATGCCTAGTGTTGTAATCTCTTGGTTTTCTTAAGGCTTGACAGTGAAAAACATTTTTCAATCACCGCCGTTCAGAATCGAAGCGAAAACATCCCAGAAGGTGGCATATAGGGCATCAATGAAATGACCCCTTCCCTTGGAGGGTTCATTTACAAACATTTCGCGGTCGCAAACGACACAAGTCTAGCAGTGGTATACAGAGGACAGAGCTACACAGCGACGTACACTCCTGCAGGAGAGTCGCGCTAGGCCACCAGGCTTCGTTGTCGACAACGTGTCGACCAGAGTAACGTATCGCAGACTAACGGCGCGGCGTGTCTGCCGTCACGAGCCACAGGCATCGGTGCCAGCGCAGCCAGTCCTCTGAACGGGATTCGGCCTTCGGTAGCGGGCGCAGAATTCCTTAGCAGCTACGAAGTCTCAAGCAGAAATCGGCTGCGCGGGAGACGACCGGAAAACCACACGTGAATAACAATTGAAGTGGCTTGATGGCGTCACATTTACTCAAAATTTTAAAAAACAACGCTCTTTTTTACCCTTAGTTATTTGTCGGTGCAATTCAGCTGCTTATAAATGATTCAGTAACTTCATTTCAATCAAGTTTTCTGGAAAGACAGCTCCTGAAAAAATATTATAGCTGTTTGGTTGAATACTTTCGTCAATTTTATTAGTATCACAACACATTTGTATTTCCAACTTCTGATATACCTCTGGTAATAAAATGAATGTTACTACCGAGGATTTGTAGCTATTAAATTTTATTTTGCTGCTTCTGTTATTTCAAACCTGTACAAAAAATAAAAAAAGACATTGTCGTCACGTCTTCCGACTACATTCAAGAAGCGAGAGGAATAACAAAACTGTACTCTTATTTGACTAAGACACTGACATCAGTGTAGCAACTTTCCACAACCCGGTTCTTATGCTTATAATGTGGTTTGCTAATTTATAGTAAAAAAATAGTAAGACTAATGGAAGTCTCGTTCATAAAAAAAAATGTATAAACAATGAACATGCCCCAAGAAACGGCTAACATAGATAACCGAGATTGTGGAATAGCTGTGACAAATCGTAAAATAATCATTTGTACCCGTATAATGTCTTTAAACCTCCGGAACAGAACGATTTGGGGGAGAGAGCGGCTTACTGGCATAGATTTTGGTTTTTGATTTTGCTTTTGTTTTACGCGATATTTGGAGAGATTCTGGCGAATGTGTTGGATAGATTGACTCCTTGACTACAAAAACATGTAACCATTAATTAAATACGTGTTTAGGTAGTTCCAAAAATACTTTTTCCTAATAGCTGGCAATTGTGTCAGGGAACCCCAGGCGCGGGAGAGTTGGCAAAAGCTGATATGTATAAGGATACTTAGGCAGAACACGGACATTTTTTAGGAAAAACACTTTATTTTACCAAAACTTGCGGTAACTTCCTTTTCAAAGTATAAATTATCCAAACAGTAAATTCCTCGTGAAGAACTAATACTCAAACAAATATATTTTTGTTTCGAAATATAAACAAGAGGATGAACTTAAATGTATGAATGGAAAAGAATTCTTCAAGAAAAATTAATTCTGCTTATTATTATAGCTACCTATAGTTACTCAAACAGAATTATCTCAATGCTTTAAATTAACTACAAATGTAGAAACTGGGCGCTCATTTATTCCCACAGATGGGTTCAAGTTACACACAGTTTTACTTCGGTCGTTTCCAGTTGACTCATACTCGTCTCGCCATTTGGCTATCGTGAAGATATCGTGGATATCGCTGCCGTCGGTTTCGATAACCTTCCTAGAAAAGAACGAAGGAAGATTAATGTTTAATTTCCCGTCGACGTTATTAAAAAACGGAGAACAAGCTCAGAATTTTCAAGGATGAGGTAATAATCGGCCATGTCCTTTAAAGGAATCTTCGCGGCATTCGCCTGGAGTGATTTAGGGAAATCACGGACAACCTACATCTGGATGGCCTGACGCGGATTTGTGGCAGTCGTCCTCTCGAATGCGAGTCCAGTGTGCTAACCACTGCGCCACCTCACTCGGTAATCTTCCCAGGGTGCCGGCGGGGATGGTATTTCACCAATACAAAGTCATTTACATGACAATCAGGAGGTCCTTGAGATTTTGGACGATTCGTTGTTGGTCTTGTTTGATGAGACCTGTTGGCATCTACACTCCTGGAAATTGAAATAAGAACACCGTGAATTCATTGTCCCAGGAAGGGTAAACTTTATTGACACATTCCTGGGGTCAGATACATCACATGATCACACTGACAGAACCACAGGCACATAGACACAGGCAACAGAGCATGCACAATGTCGGCACTAGTACAGTGTATATCCACCTTTCGCAGCAATGCAGGCTGCTATTCTCCCATGGAGACGATCGTAGAGATGCTGGATGTAGTCCTGTGGAACGGCTTGCCATGCCATTTCCACCTGGCGCCTCAGTTGGACCAGCGTTCGTGCTGGACGTGCAGACCGCGTGAGACGACGCTTCATCCAGTCCCAAACATGCTCAATGGGGGACAGATCCGGACATCTTGCTGGCCAGGGTAGTTGACTTACACCTTCTAGAGCACGTTGGGTGGCACGGGATACATGCGGACGTGCATTGTCCTGTTGGAACAGCAAGTTCCCTTGCCGGTCTAGGAATGGTAGAACGATGGGTTCGATGACGGTTTGGATGTACCGTGCACTATTCAGTGTCCCCTCGACGATCACCAGTGGTGTACGGCCAGTGTAGGAGATCGCTCCCCACACCATGATGCCGGGTGTTGGCCCTGTGTGCCTCGGTCGTATGCAGTCCTGATTGTGGCGCTCACCTGCACGGCGCCAAACACGCATACGACCATCATTCGCACCAAGGCAGAAGCGACTCTCATCGCTGAAGACGACACGTTTCCATTCGTCCCTCCATTCACGCCTGTCGCGACACCACTGGAGGCGGGCTGCACGATGTTGGGGCGTGAGCGGAAGACGGCCTAACGGTGTGCGGGACCGTAGCCCAGCTTCATGGAGACGGTTGCGAATGGTCCTCGCCGATACCCCAGGAGCAACAGTGTCCCTAATTTGCTGGGAAGTGGCGGTGCGGTCCCCTACGGCACTGCGTAGGATCCTACAGTCTTGGCGTGCATCCGTGCGTCGCTGCGGTCCGGTCCCAGGTCGACGGGCACGTGCACCTTCCGCCGACCACTGGCGACAACATCGATGTACTGTGGAGACCTCACGCCCCACGTGTTGAGCAATTCGGCGGTACGTCCACCCGGCCTCCCGCATGCCCACTATACGCCCTCGCTCAAAGTCCGTCAACTGCACATACGGTTCACGTCCACGCTGTCGCGGCATGCTACCAGTGTTAAAGACTGCGATGGAGCTCCGTATGCCACGGCAAACTGGCTGACACTGACGGCGGCGGTGCACAAATGCTGCGCAGCTAGCGCCATTCGACGGCCAACACCGCGGTTCCTGGTGTGTCCGCTGTGCCGTGCGTGTGATCATTGCTTGTACAGCCCTCTCGCAGTGTCCGGAGCAAGTATGGTGGGTCTGACACACCGGTGTCAATGTGTTCTTTTTTCCATTTCCAGGAGTGTATCTGAGCTTCACCAGAATCCGAAGAAGAAAATTCAAATCGACGATTTATGGGAAGTTTTTCTTCTTCGACTTGTCACCCTTCTCGACAGTACATGACCTTTTATTCCTATTGACCGTTTCAGCACGGTTTCATGTTTGATGAGACTCTCTGGTATAATAGCAGTAAGCATTCGTTTTCGGCCGGGGATGGATTGCTGTCACGCTCGGCTCTAGTTAAAGCCCGAATTTCCTCAGGTGTGATGTGTATTTATTTATTTTTGCAGAAACTGGTTCTTTTTCAATGACAGCAGTGGGGGGTTAGTTGGCATACTTGTGGGGCGAGAGGAATGCCAGCCGACCCCATATCTAACTACGTCAACTAGCCCCATGATGATAGCTGTTTGTCAGCTAGTCTCTTATACCGGCTAATCCCGGTCTCCACTACAAATCACAGTTTGCGAATCAGACCTTTCCAGGAAGTTTAGAAAGAGTACCGAAATAAAGTGAAGCTGGTTATCTTGTGATTCGTTCCAGCTCAAAATAGTAACTCATGGAATTATTATATCAAGAAAACTACGTGTTTCATTTGTGATCCAATCATAAAACATGTCACATCACTTCCCTTAAACACAATGCGACTAGCTTTTTTTGGATCCATTTGGCTGAGGAAGATCAAAGGTTTCCTGCCCATCTGAATTAAAATGATTGCAGACGGTCCTGAGTGATGGAAATTTATTTAGAAACTTATGTTTCTAATAATACATTTCTGAATGAATGCACAGAAATACTCCCCACTACTATTCTCTCACTTTGTAAAATGATAATCTATTGTTTGACGTAAATAGTCTTACGGACACTGATTTCACGTTGAATTAATCGCAGTTTTTCCCTTCTCATGGTTCATGGTTCAAAATCTCATGTGATTTTGTACTGAATCTGACATTAAGCCTTATCTTTCTCTGCTCCTCCGGCTACTCACTTCTATTACTTACAGAGGTGATTTGCTGTCCACTGAGAAACGTGTTTCAACAAAAGTCTGCTGTAACTCAGACTAATTTTTATATCAGTATAAATGAGAAATCCGGGCCAGTACACCGAAAATAAAAAAGAAAGAGGGATAGAATTTGTCCGTCTTAAATTCTGCGCTACAAAACGGCCACAAAACGAGGGTATATTGGATCGTTGTTAGCGGCATTCACAGCACGAGGTTGCCGGTAAAAACTGCTCTTGAGCAGCGTCGCGCACAGCAAGGACGCCGTTATGTAATAACAGCAGAAACTTTTGTCATCGTGCGGTTTCTATGGGTACAAGAACAAAGGAGGCTGGAGAGTTACTTCGTTCCACGCAGCAAAAGAGCTACCATTGCGTTCGTTTAGAATCCGATTTTATCCAGAAGACTCCACGGCGTTGCGCTACAAAGTTCTGATCCGCCGCAGAAGTTCGTCTTCGCACAATGTTGCTTGCCGCAAAAATGTGGACAAATACTTTACTTGGAGCCTATGATCCGAAACGCCTAAGTATGTAGTAAATTTTCCTCTTTGCTGTCGTTGTCTCCCCTAGTGAGAGAGGATAACACCAAAAAACTGTTTACCTTCTGGCGTTATTTCATGTTTTGCCAGCGTGTTTCTTTACAGCTTACCATGTTCCTGCTGCTTTTCTTCGTGTTATTACTTTTTTATGTTGGTCCCGCAGACAAATATTCCATAGTTAAATGCTTCTACATCTTTGTTTCCAGTATAGGTTTTTACTGGTGTGCAAGGAAAGTATTCAAATTAAGACACAGGTCACGCTAGAAACCAAATATTCCACTACTCCTCTTCTACCACTATTAAAATTTCACGTATGTTCATGAAAGTAGGCTCTCCGGACAAAATATGTCTGCCCTTCAAAAGAGGCAAATCGTCGCTTTAGAACGAGGTAGATGTTGTATACTTGTACTACGCGGTCCTGGGGCCCTTCACTGTTCAAAAATCGTTCAATTGGCTCTGAGCACTATGGGACTTAACATCTATGGTCATCAGTCCCCTAGAACTTAGAACTACTTAAACCTAAGTAACCTAAGGACAACACACAACACCCAGTCATCACGAGGCAGAGAAAATCCCTGACCCCGCCGGGAATCGAACCCGGGAACCCGGGCGTGGGAAGCGAGAACGCTACCGCACGACCACGAGCTGCGGACCCTTCGCTGTTGATGTAAGTCTTGAAAGTGAAGCGACGTGTAAAGGCTAAACGGTATTATGGAATCAGCACATCAAGATTGCTCGATATGGAGACGTGATAGTCGGGCAGAAATGAGCCACTGTGTTTGGAGCCCATGCCAACGCCGTGGATGAAGTCGCCCGATTTGTTGGTGTATGAATGCGGACAGTGCAACGTGTCTACAAGGAAAGATGTACCACTCGCAGCCAAGTAACAGTGCTACTAAAAAGATTCTAGCCGACAAGGATCAGTAAATACAGATCCATCCCAACCTGTTTCCGAGCGTAGGGTAGTACATGCAATGGTCTTCTGGGGTCGGGTAACTAGCAAAACGCGATTGCTTACACGTTTTCAGTGGACCTAATAACATAGAAACTGGCGAATAGCTGGCTGAAGGTATCCGGTGTGGTCCAACCAGTCGTAATTTTGCCTCATTTTCTGAGTTCACCAACATTCCAAGAAGGCATTTAACCTGCAAGGTTTGGAAGGTGTATTTCAGGTAGGGGGGTGTTTTAAGGATGCTTTTTTGACTATGACTTTCAGGTTACCATAAGCTGGAACCAGGATGTTTATCTCAGCATTCTCGGTTACCGACTCTTGTCCTTGATTCCATGTCTTCAGGACGAGTGTGCTGAAGACGCTACCGTCTTGCAAGATCACAGCAGCAGTGTTCACAGGACTTTGAGCTGTATCTTCACTTAACACTTGAAATAATTTTAGATGACATTATCGATACCCCCATGAACCATGGACCTTGCCGTTAGTGGGGAGGCTTGCGTGCCTCAGCGATACAGATAGCCGTACCGTAGGTGCAACCACAACGGAGGGGTATCTGTTGGGAGGCCAGACAAACGTGTGGTTCCTGAAGAGGGGCAGCAGCCTTTTCGGTAGTTGCAAGGGCAACAGTCTGGATGATTGACTGATCTGGCCTTGTAACAATAACCAAAACGGCCTTGCTGTGCTGGTACTACGAACGGCTGAAAGCAAGGGGAAACTACGGCCGTAATTTTTCCCGAGGGCATGCAGTTTTACTGTATGATTAAATGATGATGGCGTCCTCTTGGGTAAAATATTCCGGAGGTAAAATAGTCCCCCATTCGGATCTCCGGGCGGGGACTACTCAAGAGGATATCGTTACCAGGAGAAAGAAAACTGGCGTTCTACGGATCGGAGCGTGGAATGTCAGATCCCTTAATCGGGCAGGTAGGTTAGAAAATTTAAAAAGGGAAATGGATAGGTTGACGTTAGATATAGTGTGAATTAGTGAAGTTCGGTGGCAGGAGGAACAAGACTTCTGGTCAGGTGACTACAGGGTTATCAACACATAGTCAAATAGGGGTAATGCAGGAGTAGGTTTAATAATGAATAGGAAAATAGGAATGCGGGTAAGCTACTAACAACAGCATAGTGAACGCATTATTGTGGCCAAGATAGATACGAAGCCCACACCTACTACAGTAGTAAAAGTTTATATGCCAACTAGCTCTGCAGATGACGAAGAAATTGAAGAAATGTATGATGAAATAAAAGAAATTATTCAGATAGTGAAGGGTGATGAAAATTTAATAGTTATGGGTGACTGGAATTCGGTAGTAGGAAAAGGGAGAGAAGGAAACGTAGTAAGTGAATATGGATTGGGGCTAAGAAATGAAAGAGGAAGCCGCCTGGTAGAATTTTGCACAGAGCACAACTTAATCATAGCTAACACTTGGTTTAAGAGTCATGAAAGAAGGTTGTATACATGGAAGAACCCTGGAGATACTAAAAGGTATCAGATAGATTATATAATGGTAAGACAGAGATTTAGGAACCAGGTTTTAAATTGTAAGACATTTCCAGGGGCAGATGTGGACTCTGACCACAATTTATTGGTTATGGCCTGTAGATTAAAACTGAAGAAACTGCAAAAAGGTGGGAATTTAAGGAGATGGGACCTGGATAAACTGAAAGAACGAGAGGTTGTAGAGAGTTTCAGGGAGAGCATAAGGGAACAATTGACAGGAATGGGGGAAAGAAATACAGTAGAAGAAGAATGGGTAGCTTTGAGAGATGAATTAGTGAAGGCAGCAGAGGATCAAGTAGGTAAAAAGACGAGGGCTAGTAGAAATCCTTGGGTAACAGAAGAAATATTGAATTTAATTGATGAAAGGAGAAAATATAAAAATGCAGTAAATGAAGCAGGGAAAGAGGAATACAAACGTCTCAAAAATGAGATCGACAGGAAGTGCAAAATGGCTAAGCAGGGATGGCTAGAGATGTATACGGGCGATGTACTTGAGGACAATATTATGGAAATGGAAGAGGATGTAGATGAAAATGAAATGGGAGATACGATACTGCGTGAAGAGTTTGACAGAGCGCTGAAAGACCTGAGTCGAAACAAGGCCCCCGGAGTAGACAACATTCCATTAGAACTGCTGACGGCCTTGGGAGAGCCAGTCAGGACAAAACTCTACCATCTGGTGAGCAAGATGAATGAGACAGGCGAAATACCCTCAGACTTCAAGAAGATATAATAATTCCAATCCCAAAGAAAGCAGCTGTTGACAGATGTGAAAATTACCGAAAAATCAGTTTAATAAGCCACTACTGCAAAATACTAACACGAATTCTTTACAGACGAATGGAAAAACTAGTAGAAGCCGACCTCGGGGAAGATCAGTTTGGATTCCGTAGAAATACTGGAACACGTGAGGCAATACTGACCTTACGACTTATCTTAGAAGAAAGATTAAGGAAAGGCAAACCTACGTTTCTAGCATTTGTAGACTTAGAGAAACCTTTTGACAATGTTGACTGGAATACTCTGTTTCAAATTCTAAAGGTGGCGGGGATAAAATACAGGGAGCGAAAGGCTATTTACAATTTGTACAGAAACCAGATGGCAGTTATAAGAGTCGAGGGACATGAAAGGGAAGCAGTGGTTGGGAAGGTAGTAAGACAGGGTTGTAGCCTCTCCCCGATGTTATTCAATCTGTATATTGAGCAAGCAGTAAAGGAAACAAAAGAAAAATTCGGAGTAGGTATTAAAATCCACGGAAAAGAAATAAAAACTTTGAGGTTCGCCGATGACACTGTCAGAGACAGCAAAGGACTTGGAAGAGCAGTTGAATGGAATGGACAGTGTCCTGAAAGGAGGATATAAGATGAATATCAGCAAAAGCAAAACGAGGATAATGGAATGTAGTCGAATTAAGTCGGGTGATGCTGAGGGAATTAGATTAGGAAATGAGACACTTAAAGTAGTAAAGGAGTTTTGCTATTTGGGGAGCAAAATAACTGATGATGGTCGAAGTAGAGAGGATATAAAATGTAGACTGGCAATGGGAAGGAAAGCGTTTCTGAAGAACAGAAATTTGTTAACATCGAGTATAGATTTAAGTGTCAGGAAGTCATTTCTGAAAGTATTTGTATGGAGTGTAGCCATGTATGAAAGTGAAACATGGACGATAAATAGTTTGGACAAGAAGAGAATAGTAGCTTTCGAAATGTGGTGCTACAGAAGAATGCTGAAGATTAGATGGGTAGATCACATAACTAATGAGGAAGTATTGAATAGGATTGGGGAGAAGAGAAGTTTGTGGCACAACTTGACCAGAAGAAGGGATCGGTTGGTAGGACATGTTCTGAGGCATCAAGGGTTCACCAGTTTAGTATTGGAGGGCAGCGTGGAGGGTAAAAATCGTAGAGGGAGACCAAGAGATGAATACACTAAGCAGATTCAGAAGGATGTAGGATGCAGTAGGTACTGGGAGATGAAGAAGCTTGCACAAGATAGAGTAGCATGGAGAGCTGCATCAAACCAGTCTCAGGACTGAAGACCACAACAACAACAATCGATCCGAACAATATGTACCAACTTCCCCTTTGATGTTCAGTAGTTAACCTTAGTTATTCCACTTTTCTACAGATTCGAAACGAAATTATGCGCATCGCTCAGTCCGGTCCATTTGCTTCATGCTTTTTGTCACGAACTACACTGCTGGTGACCATGAAGGCAGCATGCAGCAATCGTCAAATCGGCTTGAAATGTACTACACGCTTGGATGTTCAAATGATTAGCATTTCAGGACAGCCGCACACAGTAAACAGGAGTAACATCACCTACATCTACATCCATACTCCGCAAGCCATCTGATGGTGTGTGGCGGAGGGTACTTTGAGTACCTCTATCAGTTCTCCCTTCTATTCCAGTCTCGTATTGTTCGTGGAAAGAAAGATAGTCGGTATGCCTCTGTGTGGGCTCTAATCTCGCTTATTTTATCCTCATGGTCTCTTTGCGAGATATACGTAGGAGGGAGCAATATACTGCTTGACTCGTCGGTGAAGGTATGTTCTCGAAACTTCAACAAAAGCCCGTACCGAGCTACTGAGCGTCTCTCCTGCAGAGTCTTCCACTGGAGTTTATCTATCATCTCCGTAACGCTTTCGCTATTACTAAATGATCCTGTAATGAAGCGCGCTGCTCTCCGTTGGATCCTCTCTATCTCTTCTATCAACCTTTTCTGGTACGGATCCCACACCGGTGAGCAGTATTCAAGCAGTGGGCGAACAAGTGTACTGTAACCTATTTCCATTGTTTTCGGATTGCATTTCCTTAGGATTCTTCAAGTGAATCTCAGTCTGGCATCTGCTTTACCGATGATCAACTTTATATGATCATTCCATTTTAAATCACTCCTAATGCCTATTCCCAGATAATTTATGGAATTAACTGCTTCCAGTTGCTGACCTGCTATATTGTAGCTAAATGATAAAGGATCTTCCGTTCTATCTATTCGTAGCACATTACACTTGTCTACATTGAGATTCAATTGCCATTCCCTGCATCATGCGTCAATTCGTTGCAGATCCTCCTGCATTTCAGTACAATTTTCCATTGTTACTACCTCTCGATATACTACAGCATCATCCGCAAAAAGCCTCAGTGAACTTCTGATGTTATCCACAAGGTCATTTATGTATATTGTGAACCTACATTCTATATGTAACGAAAGATTACACAGTCGCGTTCTCATTCAGAAATCGTATCTGCATGCTTTTTCCTTTTGAGGAGATCGTGTTATGCCTCCCGTAAGAAGGCGAAACGTATTTCAACACTTGTAGCCAATTCGATAGCTGCAGGATCTGAGGGGTTACGCGGCACTGATTCCAGAGACAACAGACATTTTGATCGGTCTGCCGTACAGGACTGTACAGCCTTTGAATCAGGAAATGTCGGCAGGTATCCACACGGAGAGTATCGCGACATGTAGAGCACCACGCACTGAGCGTACAGCGAACTCGCTGGAGATTCCCTTTACACGGCAGCAGTCAGAGGCACTCCGAGGGCCGTGGAAATTCTTTACAGAGTAGACACGCCTCCGAACCCCAGAGTCTGAAGAGTCGTGTACATCCAACCATTTAGCGTCTTAGTAGTTTGTCTTTCTACGTCTTTCAAATGGTTCAAATGGCTCTGAGCACTATGCGACTTAACTGCTGAGGTCATCAGTCGCCTAGAACTTAGAACTAATTAAACCTAACTAACCTAAGGACACCACACACATCCATGCCCGAGGCAAGATTCGTACCTGCGACCATAGCGGTCGCTCGGCTCCAGACTGTAGCGCCTAGAACCGAACGGCCACTCCGGCCGGCCATTCTACGTCTTTCCGTAGGTGCTCACGATAGTAGCATTCGACCAGCTACGCCGTTTTCGAGAGACTAGTTCACAGGCTCTGCGAAAGTCGAAGTCGCTTCGGTCAATGGATTTTCCCATCTGCAGCCCATATATTCGCTAGGGCGATCCTTCGTCCGTGTCTGCTCCGCTTACATACTTTCGTTACCCCTCACGTGCCCGCAGAGCCACCAGGCGGCATCCAACGTTGCGGTGGGCTAGCTTATGTGTGTATTTCTCATACTGTGTACCTCCAAATCACCAACAAATTTATTAGTGTGTTTATCCTACTATACTGCGTGCGCACAGATAATAAATTTAGTTCTTTACTATCCTTCCTTGCACTGCAATTATGGCCAGCAGTGTAGCTACCATACACAGCTTGTCTGCGGATACCGTCAACAGTAGCCGCGCATATTCCTGAGACGTCACAGGTGGTGCTCCACCTGAGCGGTGCAATACGCTGGCGGTGACAGCAGGTGGCGGAGGCAGAGGGTGTTTCGTAAATGTGCCGGTGGCACCTGCCACGCCCTCGCCAGCCAGGCAACGCCTTTCTCTGGGCGCTCCCAACAGCCGCCGCCTTTAGCGCCACGCCGTTAGGATTTCACATACGATAACAGTTTCTGTCCGTAGCACAACACTCCAGTTAATCAGGCACTTTGATCTAATTTGGCTCTTGCGGCCCTTTCTACTGCAACCCATTTGGTCTTTAGCACTCACCCGAATTCTGCTTTACTCACTTGACCTACATTGCACCAGCCAGCTTACAGCAGCTGCAGAAATTGCTGACTATTCTGCTTTGCCAGTCATGTCAATTGTTGAATCATTTGCACCCACAACTACGTTCCAGTCTTTCGCCTCCAGCAGTGCTAAACTTCACTTTCACCTCTCAGTTCGTGTTCACTATTAACCTAATTTACATTGACTACAAAAGGTGACATCTTAACTCTCGTGTTTCCTAGAAGGCATCCAAAACGAAAGAATTTAATTTAGTTTTCTACTCCAGATGTTCTTATAATCTGTTATATGTAACGAATTTTTCAACAGTCATGAAATACTGTGTACTTAAGTTCTTCTAAGGAGTTATGTGGACGGATGGAAACTGTTCCTAGCCGTGGCAGTGAAAAAGTTTGAGTCTGGGACACCGTTTTGGGTGGGCTCATTGTCCTATTACAAAATGGCATTTCTTGCAATATAGTAATCTTCACACATACTTTTTTGTCCATTTAGTCTAGGGGAAACGCCTAATACTTCACAGCTATTGATTTACCCTTTGCAACATTATCAACAATGAGAATTACTTTTGCCTCCCAGAAAACACTCGTCGCCGGCCGGAGTGGCCGAGCGATTCTAGGCGCTACAGTCTGGAACCGCGCGACCGCTATGGTCGCAGGTTCGAGTCCTGCCTCGGGCATGGATGTGTGTGATGTCCTTAGGTTTAATTAGTTCTAAGTTCTAGGTGACTGATGACCTGAGCAGTTAAGTCCCCTAGTGCTCAGAGCCATTTGAACCATTTGAACCAAAACACTCGTCAATACCTTTCCGAGATATGAAAACGACATCTCCTTCTTTGGTTCTGGGCTACCGGTTTCCATTTGCTATGTAGAAGGCGGGTTCTTTATATGGTTCGAAGTGGAGGACCCAGGACCCATAGATGTAACACATCTATGCATAAAAACAACTGTACTGCCCTTAAAATTATCCGAATATTACTAAAATAACTTTTTTTCTTTCCATTTAGTTTTGGTCAGTGACCTCTGTTCCAAAGCGATTTTTCACAAAGCTTTTTCACAGGTAATAATTTGTGTGGTATGTTTTGAAGGTCTCCTTTTCGTATGCATAGTTTTACTCTTTGAATCGCAGATCCAGTGCTAACTGTGAAATTCCTCAGTTTTTCATCCGGGGTTCTCATATTGTGATGTCTTCCATGTGTATAATCTTCAAAAGGAGTACGTAACGGTTCAGTTCAGCCGACCAATTTGTAAGCGTTCAAAATGAAGGAGTAGACGCTTATACTGCTTCATCAGTATTACATGAAATTCCGCTAATGATACCCTGTCCAAAACAAAGCAGCTTATGACCGAATAGTATTCAGGTTCATTCAATTGAACAAAACCCACACTACACAATTTTAAAAAGTCGTATTACCAAAACACATTACGCATTTAAAATTTTACTTGACTAACGTTAATTGTGCATAAGCAAACAAAATTCCATTTATGTCAAGGTCATTTCAGTGCTAGCTAGGCTAGAGAAGTACTGTTGTTGTTAAAACACGTTAAGAATGATACCAGCGGTGCTAACCCATCTCAATGGTTGTTTCTAAATGAGAAAAACCCACTCCGCTTCTTGTCGTCGGCATATGTATCCACTTGGCAAGAATCAAGCTACATCGGTTGTCACCCTTACAACGTGTCTTACTCTGTCTGTCGGGATAAATGTGTGGTACGGCGCAAATGACCAGGGAATTGATAGTATAAAAATAGGAATTTCATCCAGTAGCAGACATGTTCCACGGAAAATGGGGATTAGTAAGACGACGACAGAAACATTTAGATACTTTTAATGAAAATAAACATAGATGAAGATGTCGTTAATAACATCTTGCTTTATCGTCGTTGACAATTAACAGAGCCAGCCGGAGTGGCCGAGCTGTTCTAGGCGCTACAGTCTGGAACCGCGCGACCGCTACGCTCGCAGGTTCGAATCCTGCCTCGGGCATGGATGTGTGTGATGTCCTTAGGTTTAATTAGTTCTAAGTTCTAGGGGACTGATTACCTCAGAAGTTAAGTCCCATAGTGCTCAGAGCCATTTGAACCATTTGACAATTAACACAAATAAAAGAGCGTCAGAGTTGAATAGATCTTCGTGTAGATACCTAGACGTATGGTTTAACATGAAATATTGGTAAACTGAAGTGATGTTTAGGAAAGCTCGCAATCGATGGAGAAACAGAGGGCAGTCCGAATCGCATCCCTCCTATCACAACAAGTGGGAAATGATCTTCTATGTTTCACTTACTTCAGGTCATTTCCTTAGAAGGACGCCTACTCTCACTTGAAGCAGTCGTCATGCTGTATAACACTCATTCATGTTTCCAAAAAACGCGCTAGCCTCTGCAACCAAAAAAAAAAAAAAAATGGTTCAAATGGCTCTGAGCACTATGGGACTCAACTGCTGTGGTCATCAGTCCCCTAGAACTTAGAACTACACTCCTGGAAATGGAAAAAAGAACACATTGACACCGGTGTGTCAGACCCACCATACTTGCTCCGGACACTGCGAGAGGGCTGTACAAGCAATGATCACACGCACGGCACAGCGGACACACCAGGAACCGCGGTGTTGGCCGTCGAATGGCGCTAGCTGCGCAGCATTTGTGCACCGCCGCCGTCAGTGTCAGCCAGTTTGCCGTGGCATACGGAGCTCCATCGCAGTCTTTAACACTGGTAGCATGCCGCGACAGCGTGGACGTGAACCGTATGTGCAGTTGACGGACTTTGAGCGAGGGCGTATAGTGGGCATGCGGGAGGCCGGGTGGACGTACCGCCGAATTGCTCAACACGTGGGGCGTGAGGTCTCCACAGTACATCGATGTTGTCGCCAGTGGTCGGCGGAAGGTGCACGTGCCCGTCGACCTGGGACCGGACCGCAGCGACGCACGGATGCACGCCAAGACCGTAGGATCCTACGCAGTGCCGTAGGGGACCGCACCGCCACTTCCCAGCAAATTAGGGACACTGTTGCTCCTGGGGTATCGGCGAGGACCATTCGCAACCGTCTCCATGAAGCTGGGCTACGGTCCCGCACACCGTTAGGCCGTCTTCCGCTCACGCCCCAATATCGTGCAGCCCGCCTCCAGTGGTGTCGCGACAGGCGTGAATGGAGGGACGAATGGAGACGTGTCGTCTTCAGCGATGAGAGTCGCTTCTGCCTTGGTGCCAATGATGGTCGTATGCGTGTTTGGCACCGTGCAGGTGAGCGCCACAATCAGGACTGCATACGACCGAGGCACACAGGGCCAACACCCGGCATCATGGTGTGGGGAGCGATCTCCTACACTGGCCGTACACCACTGGTGATCGTCGAGGGGACACTGAATAGTGCACGGTACATCCAAACCGTCATCGAACCCATCGTTCTACCATTCCTAGACTGGCTAGGGAACTTGCTGTTCCAACAGGACAATGCACGTCCGCATGTATCCCGTGCCACCCAACGTGCTCTAGAAGGTGTAAGTCAACTACCCTGGCCAGCAAGATCTCCGGATCTGTCCCCCATTGAGCATGTTTGGGACTGGATGAAGCGTCGTCTCACGCGGTCTGCACGTCCAGCACGAACGCTGGTCCAACTGAGGCGCCAGGTGGAAATGGCATGGCAAGCCGTTCCACAGGACTACATCCAGCATCTCTACGATCGTCTCCATGGGAGAATAGCAGCCTGCATTGCTGCGAAAGGTGGATATACACTGTACTAGTGCCGATATTGTGCATGCTCTGTTGCCTGTGTCTATGTGCCTGTGGTTCTGTCAGTGTGATCATGTGATGTATCTGACCCCAGGAATGTGTCAATAAAGTTTCCCCTTCCTGGGACAATGAATTCACGGTGTTCTTATTTCAATTTCCAGGAGTGTACTTAAACGTAACTAACCTAAGGACATCACACACATCCATGCCCGAGGCAGGATTCGAACCTGCGACCGCAGCAGTCGCACGGTTCCGGACTGCGCGCCTAGAACCGCGAGACCACCGCGGCCGGCCTTCTGCAACCATTCTGAGTTTCTGTAGGACAACGAGAGGACTGGTGCAGCGAAGGGAACATTTGGTGAACACCGGATGATACTGAATGAACCTGATTAGTTTTCTTCCACAATTTGTGTTGGATGTGCAAGTCAAACACGTTTTCCCTTGATTTAACAGGTCTTCTAAAATTTATTGTATAGCTTTGGTTCACAGCTTTTGAACGCTTCACATTTTGTAACAGCATAGATTGTGGTAGGCGACATTCGACCAGCATTTGTATCTAGATTGGGACTGTCGATTCTGGGGAAGGCTTTGAGCGCTTTACCGAAGTGGTATGTGAAGTAAGCAGGTGAGCATATTTCCTACAAGGTTACCGTCAATTTCTTTCATGGTCATTGCATAATTTTAGTAGGGAATATTTTCTTTATGCGAGTAGTTTCCCTCTCGCTGAAAGTCCGAACTACTCATTTTGAGAATGAAAGTACAGGACTGTGTCTCATTAATCGAAGGAAAGAAACCACTAACCATACGAGATAGCCCTAAGTAAGAGCTTTTGCGCTTTATGCACTTTAGACCATCCGGTTCCTCTGGAGGTCTCTTCTGCAGGCGTGAAAGCGTTTTTTGCTGGAGCGGATAGCTGTTCTGTGAATCTGCACATTCGTCAAGGACGTGCTGCAAGGCAAGCTTACATAAATTTGGCTACGTCGTGTCTCGCTAAGCTTGACGGTATATGGAATCAACGTTCAGACAAGTGACTAGGCGGTCTTGTTCTTCATTACATGCACATTTTCTTTAGATCTGTTATTTTCCTATTTTTAGTACTCTGGACAGTAGAACTGCCCATCACAGAAAATGCTGGAAGCCGTGATTTAGAGTTCTGCCACAGGTCATTTCAGAATGAAGTGGAATTAGTACTTTCGATAAAAACTTTTTGTTTTTTTTTTGCAGATGAGGACTAGTTCAGGTTCTCAGGGTACGTGAACTCTCAAAGCAGATAGCATTATGCTTCAGAAGATCCCTATTAGTACACTGAAGAGCCTTTGGATAATAATATCAAGATTCGCGTCTGATGTGCAATGTCTGGTGTCCGCATCATAATCCTTTCCCCAAATTGTTAATGCTAACCGTTATGTCCAGAAAATGTTTAATTCATGTATGGATCAGCTCACATAAATGAACAGCTGTATGGATATTTTTAGCTAAACGGACCAGCTACACGCACCACCTTGGCAACTTCGTCAGTCAACAGAGCCAGTTCGATCTCCTGACCGTTTCGATCCCCTGATCTTTCTCCCTGTGAGTGAAGGGTCAAGAGTACTCAAATAATCCTCATGCTCAGAAAGAGTTACGGCAGGACACTGAAGATGGTATTGCACATATTCTTGAGGCAGAACTGCCACTCGTGTCTCACAGTTTGATAAATCGAGCACAGTGCTGGATCGCTGTGACAGGTGTTTGTTTCCAGTATCTTCTGTGATGTTCAGTGACAAGGGTCATCGCTTCGTCATTATTATTGTAAATATTTTCCGGGTCAGTTTTATTCTGCCTTCCATGTTTTTCCAAGGGGAGCAGGGAAGGGGGGTTAGGGAGAGGGGAACATTATACTGGCAATTCTAGGGCAGTACGCTGGAACTGGTTAAGTAAAAGCACACACAGCCTTTCATACGTGTAGTAAAAGATTGCAGGGAAGTAAAATATCTAAAATACTATAACACTTATAAATATTTATTTCTGACTGATCGCTAAACTACATGCCAGATATTCTGAAACACACTAAAACCTCCACACTAATCTTTGCGCAGAATTCGAGAATGGTGAAACATTTTAAATCGCTACTCAAACTCATCGTGGCATAAGTGGAAATCGTGGGCAGATTTCTAGCTATATTTACTTAGTCTTAGTAAGAAAGTTAAAGGTGCTCCATTAAGAGATTGCGCACAGACGTGTTTATGTATCGTAAGCTGATAGGTCCACCCGCCGAAGCAAACATTATAAAAATTGCAGACATGTTTAGCTGAGAAAAGATTCATACATGTGTTGTGTACAATACTTTTTGGAGTACCCACACACACACACACACACACACACACACACACACATGCATGCACACACACACACACACACACACACACAAAACACCCTAAACATCCATTTTCGGCTGACATCAGAACTAAGCCTTTGCATTACGTTATACTCATTTTCGCAACTGTCTGTCGGAATAACGGAATATTGAGCTCAGAAAAATATACGAAGGTTGTTAGATAACCCATCATAAATCCTGCTCATAAAATTTGACAGTCAATTATACCATATATTCACTGCAAACTTTGGAATGACGGGGATTATTATTATTAATTTAGGTAAATTTTTTACCAATAGCTACTCCTTGTTCACTAATTAATGCATGACCATAGTGTTATTGAAGAGGTACGCTTTAATGATTTATAAAAAACTGGATTTAGTTTCTCTCTTTAATCTGTTTGGGCAATGGACAGAGTGATTCAACTGGGCCTACCGGTAGGTTTTATGCAGCCCAGAGTGCCTTCAGATACCAAGTGCAAGATTTTCGCATTGCTTTGTTCGCTACACACAAAGTATTACTACTACAAAAATAGTGAACAGGACCTTTCTGTAGGAAATTTAATTTAGTTAAATATTGTACTGGGACACGTTTTCACTAGAGGCAGTAGTTTTTGAATTATTCAAGAAAAACATGCAAAAGTGACCTTCAAACACGTTTTTCATGAATATCTCCTAGGAAACTTATACCAGTACAAGATTTAACTACATTAAATTTCCTACAAGAAGGTCCTGTGCATTTTTTTCTGTAGAGCTAACAGTTTGCACGTAGGGAGCGAGAGAATACGAAACTCGAGCGTGTGTGTTTCGTAGGTGTTGTGGGTTGCATAAAACCTACAGACAGGGTAGTTGAATCACCCTATGTAGTAGTTTCAGATTTGCAATATGACATGGCATGATCACGTAAAAGCAGTACTATAGAAGGTGGATGGAAGACTTAGATTTGTTGGGAGGGTTTTAGGAAAATGGAGTGCAAATCACATAAAAACCGCTAGTGCGATCGGTTCTAGAGAACTGTTCCGGTGTTTGGAGCAGCAATGCTCAGGGAATTTAAATGACAATTCTTAGAAGAAAGACCACATAGTTTTCTCGAAACTCTGATGATGAAATTTAGAGAACCTGTATTTGAAGAAGGATGCGTGACTGCTATGCTGTCAACATCGTATATCTCACGTATGAATCACGAGAATATGATGAGAGAGACTGGGGGACGTACGGCGCCATATATGCCGTCACATTTCCCTCGCTTAGTACTGATTGGAACAGAAGAGAAAATAATGTCGGTGTGAAGTACCCATCACCATGAACTGTTGAGTGCCATGTGAAATATTTATGTAAATGTAGCTGCAGGGAATATTTTGTGCTTTTGTTTAGTTTTCCTCGGTAATATGCAGTGGCAAAATAAAATGAGTATTTGATCTCAAAATACATGTGTATTTCATAACAAAATGGATACATGTACTGCATCATGTAATATATACCTAAGAGAGGCATAGCCAGAGTACGTTGTAGATTTTAACGTTTCGAACTCTTTCTTACATTAACGGGAGTGTACATGTACCAGCAGTAGTATAATAATTGCAATATGTTTATAGTACACTCAGAAAAGAGTCCAGAACGTCGGAAAGTACATGACGACTCTGGCTACGCATCCTTCAGTTGTATACTACGTAATGAAATACACGTATCCAATTTGTGATGGAATATACACATAGTTTTAGAGGATATACTGATATAATCATTACTTAGTTATCATGGGATCCAAGGGGGCTCCCTTGATACTACATATTGATTTTGCCAAAATCCGAGAAGCCTATGCGTATGAATCGGTATATTTTTGTTGTATTTTGTCTTTGGAACAATGTAATGTTGGCTGTATTATCTTACTATGTCTCGAGCTGGCTGTTTTTTATGATTCTGGCTGCTGCTATTAGCGATGTTGTTCTTAATGTGCTTAAAAGATTAGTGGATGTACTCATGTGTTGCATTTATAATCCACTGTTGTTGAAAAATATCTTTGCAGTGAACCAGTTATTATTTTTATATACTTATATTGATATGATGTCTATTCTGTCCGAAAGAACAGACACCATATTCATGTAAGTATATAGTTCTGGAAATACCGACCATGACCTTCTTTTTCAGTGCGGATGCACACATATTCCCCGAACTCTTACCGGACTTGGTAACAATGTTTTCCACTAGTAATGAGTGTGTTGGGGTGGGACACTACGAATGTAGTGGGTGGACATACAAGGTGAGAATGTGGGTCTCACGGGAGGCGTGCGCGAGATAGTCCCTGCAGTCGCGCTGTCCTCTGTGCCCTCGGTGGCTCATATGGATGCCGGCACGGTAACTCAGCGTGTTCGGTCAGAGGGTTTAGCTACCCTGTGTAATAAAAAAACTGAGTGAACGGATCAACGAACAACCTGAACGGGTGTCATCGGACGTCCGCCACGAACAAATTCAACGAACAATATAGGACAAAATGCGATAAAAGAAAAAGATGGATAGAGCGTCTGCCATGTAAGCAGGAGATCCCGGGTTCGAGTCCTGGTCGGGGCACACATTTTCACATGTCCCCGTTGATATATATCAACGCCCGTCAGCAGCTGAAGGTGTTAAATTAATTCTAATTTAGTTATTATCTTTGGTTATTACGCTTAGGACCCTTTTCTATTGTTTGCAAATAGTGTCCATATTCACTGTGGAAAGGTAGACTGGAAGCTTTATTGGGAAGGCGTTCACTCACAGAGACTGTTCCGCAATGCTGAGGTGAGCTCTGCACGCGTGGTCAGCTGGCAGGCCACGCGTGCTGCGTGCTGCGTGCCCGGCTGGGGCGGCTACGGCCGCGACCCGACCCGCTTCCCACGCACCCGGCACGCAGCGGCCAGCCAGACACGCCTCAGGTGAGAGGCTTGCGCCCGCAACCGCGTGCCAAGGCGTTCTCGCCCTCACGGCAAGTCAATCATGTTCCTCAGAACAAGGAACTAGCTTTTCACTGAACGAGGCGTTTATTTCCATCAGTAGTGCCTTCTTTTCGTACTCGTGTCACGTGAAGACAAGTTCCAATAACTTGACTGTTACTTTTATCTGGCTTTACACTGACATGTTTTGCGCTTTCCTGTTCAGTAATCACAGTGTAACAAAATGCTGCCGACAAACTTCCAGGGATGGAAGAGTGAACATATAGAGGAGCAAACTGAGGATAGGGATCCAAGCCCAGAAACGTCATCCAAGGACGCAACAGACTATCGAAGTTTTAGGGGACAAAATATGCCATCATGTCACCCTTCGGCAGAAAACAAGAGTTTGTAAGCAGCTAATGTTCCTGTGCCAGGTGCAGACAAGTAGGATTCCATTTAACGTTCTGAAAACTGCCAGCCCCATTGAGCTGTGTCACGTTTGCGGTCCGTCAGGGCAAAAACTCACGTTTTCTGCTGAACGGTTGGCCCAGTGGCAGGCTGCCCGTTTCCTGAGGCACCTTCGGAAAGTAAGTTACACTTTATCATGGCAGGCCAAGTAACTCTTGCTAATGCTGCACTACACTTCAATGTGACCCACAGACATATTTATCAACATAGCAGCCAAGTCTCTTGCAGCATCCCGCATAATTTCGCAACTGATTTTCAATGAAGTTTGCAAATAGCAAATAAATGTAAGTTAATATTTTATTCAAATACTTCATGTAATATCATATTTCAGAGTCTTGAATACTGGTCAAGAGTAATTGTTATACCACATAATTATAAGTAAAATAGAGCGTGCTCCCAGGCGGTATGATTCTCACGCTACTGCGAGTCTGGTAGCAACAGCTTTTCTTCATTCGGTGTCGCGTATTCTCCAACACGCGGAAACGCCACAGAATAATTCCTCACAGTTAAAAAAAGGTTCTTACCATTCACAACGAGTGTTTTGAGGTTGATTAAATTCATAAATGAGTAATACATAGCGGTCCGTCTCTCTTCCACTAATTGTTCAAAAAATGTGGTTGCACAAAGTACATAAATCCTCAGAGTCATCCGTTCTTCCGTACTAAAGTAATATGTAGATGATTGATTCTTAATGAGAGCAGTTGTCAAGGGCGTCTGTTTACCTCAGTGTTGGTCAGAAAGAGTGAAGGCAGAAGCCGATTACATCGCTGTTCGATCCGAGACAAAGGATGAACGAAATTGGTCCAACGATGGTATTAAAAAGTTCTTGCGACTTGAGCTTCAAAGACTTACGACTGCGTAAAATATATGGACATTTACAAAAAATAGCAAGTCATGCTTTAGACGTTACACTCCGTAAACAACGGTCGGAATGCTCGACCAATCTTTTCGATCCTCGACGACAGGAATCTGCAACTTATTCACGGGGCCATTCGAAAACCGCTGCAGGAACATCCCCACAGTTGGAAAACTTCTTTCCCACCAGATATTCTTTTATTAAATGTATTCGCAATTGCGAATATGGACAGCCATCAGCTGTAGAATTCAATGACGACAATGAAAGTTTGTGCGAGTCCGAGACCTGAACCCGGATTTCCAGCTTATCACGGGCGGTCGCCTTACCATTTGGCTGTGCGTGCACGTCTCACAGCCACACCAAAACATCCACATGTCGTCAACCACGCGTCTACAACCTGTACTCGTACATTCATTATAAACATCCTCGTGCAGGTGAGACATTTTACTTGAACGAAATTAGAATTATATTAATACCTCCAGCTGCTGACGGGCGTTGATATATATCAACGGGGACAGGTGAAAATGTGTGCCCCGACCAGGACTCGAACCCGGGATCTCCTGCTTGCAGGGCAGACGCGCTATCCATCTTTTTCTTTTTTTCTTTTTTTGGATTGACACTCTGTCGCGCTGACCACTTTCTTTTTTTTTTTTTTTTTTTTTTAGATTTCGCATAAGAAATTTTTACTAGCAGTTTGCAACTCCATTAATTAAAATGGAAAATAAAAGGTTGTAGTCAGCGGCTTCTACCGTGATTCGAACTGCTATGTCTTATAGTACAAGCACTGCAACGCACAAGGGAACCTCTTTTTTTTTTTTTTTTAATGGTAGATTATTAAAAATAGTTGAGATACAAAGGAAATGATGACATTGGCTGCAAGTGGGCATTAACTGAAATCAATGGGGAAAGATGAAAATTTGCGCCAGACTGGGATTTGAACCCGAGTCTCCTGTTTACTAGCCAGATGCTGTGATCACTTTTTTTTTAATGGCGCCTAGAACCACTTTTTTATTTTTTTTATTACATGGACAAAAGGCGTCTTTCAGTTACAACAAACAAAATTCGAAAATTACAGCCGTAGCAACAACAGAACAAGAATTTCTTCTAAACTATGAAAAAGAATTTGAAACTAATAGTGTGATGATAAATAATAACGAAAGAAAAATGTAACCAAATCCCGCACACCATTCCATGGGCATGGCCCCTCGGCGTACAGATGCCATGTTCCAAATTGTTACAACATTTCGCGGCGTGTGGAGCCCCATGTCGGCGGTCATCCTCTGCCCGGTACTCCCCAACTGTGAGGGGGGTTGTCGAAGACACTGCGCAAATAGTTCGCGAATAGCTGTCGGTATCGGGGTGTACACTCAAGTGTGCTATGACTGTCCTGGAGAAATTGCCAGTAATCAAGCACCATCTTCTCATCATCGCGAAAGAGGTAGTATATCGACATGCCTTTAAACCATGTGAGAGCGTGAGTCTTCGCAGGTGGGAAATAAGTATCCTCTGGACAAAGGAGGAGCCGTGGCTCAATTGTGCGAGGCGCGATACGTAGGTAGCAGGCGAGGATCTTCTGCACTAGCAGCCATACCTCTAACGCCGATCCACATGTTAAACGGTGTTCGTCAGTATCCACGAGGTGGCAACGTGGGCAAAGGGGAGAATCCGTCATCCCAATAGCGTGCAGCCGTTGTCGTGTTACAACCTTCCCGTTCACCACCTGGTACCACGCGGCTCGTACCCGCGTGGGGAGGAACGGCTTCTGGACCGCTCTCCACACTGCCGGCCATAGGGTCGTAGGGCTCTTCCTCTCAATCACATTCCGAGGTATGGACCTTAGCAGCAGTCTGTAAACGTCTCTCGCCTTGGGAGTGCGAGTGTTGGGAAGGTCTGAGTGCACGTAACTGTATTCAAGAATAAATGCCGAGAGGTGCGAGAGTGAAGGTGTAATGTGCGCAACCGTGACAGGTGGCAGAAGAGACGCCGGAAGCAATTCCTCTAACAGACGTCCCGTAAGGGAAGCATCTTTGTGGGTCCACAGTTTCATCATTGTGCACAAGTATAACGCTGTAGCTCTTGCTCGTACATTTATAAGTCCCAGTCCGCCATCACGTGGAGGGAGGGTGAGTGTTTCGTAGCGGACTTTGAATAGGTGTCCGGCGGTAAGGTAATATCCAAACGCTGCTTGCAATCTGTGTGCCATCGCTGTCGATATCGGTAGGACCTGGGCCATGTGGATCATCTTAGTCGCCACGTGAAGGTTGAGGTATTCCACACGCTGTAGGAGGTCCATCCGTCGAAGTAAGTTCCGGCGAACTTCTGTGCGTATGGCCTGTAGTAATCGTGCATAGTTCATTGCAGCCGTGCGGCGCACATCCTGTGTAAATGTTATGCCCAAGAACCGGATCTTGTTAACTAGTGGGAGTGGGGCTAAAGCGTCCTCCTGTAGACCTCTCCCAACCGGCATCGCTGCCGACTTGGCCACATTCATGAGGCTGCCCGCTGCCAATCCATAGCGATTGATCCATTGTATCACCGATCGTACCTCGTCACCAGATCGGACAAGTAATAGCAGGTCATCAGCATATATCCTGCAGTGAAAGGTGTGATCCCTCAATGACATTCCCAAGAGCCTGTTTTTCAACCCTCCGACAAGTGGTTCGAGTGCGATCGCGTAAAGGATCATGGAGAGTGGGCATCCTTGGCGAACTGACCGTCGGATCGGAAAGGGACCCGCAATCCGTCCATTCACCAGTACACGGGATGCAGCTCCACGGAAAAGCCGCTGAAAGATGTCGAGAAAGTCAGGCGGGAAGCCCATGCGGGCCATAACGGACAGAAGGAACTTGTGGTGAACTCTGTCAAAGGCGTGGTCGAAATCAATGGAGATCAGAGCAGCTCGAAGGCGACAGCATGTGGCGATGGCTATTAAATCCCTGCATTCGCTGGTTGCCGTTTGCATGTTGGTCACTCCGCCCTGTGTCGTTTGCTCCATTGAGAGGAGTAGGGGCAGAACCTGCTTTATGCGGCTGGCGAGTAGTCGGGCGAAGATTTTATAGTCCGAGTTGAGCATTGTAATGGGCCTGTAGTCCTCGACCGTCCGACCTCTGGAAGGCTTGTGTATCGGTATAAGGAGACCTTCCACGAATGCAGGTGGCACGTGGGAACCGGGGGTCATCAGTTCTTGGTACATGCTGATCCATCGGGGCATCATTAGATCGCGGAAAGTCCGATAAAACTCGAGCGGCAGTCCGTCTGGCCCGGGAGATTTGTTGAGTGCTCCCTTGTTAAGCGCGTCCTCGATGTCGTCCCGTGTAATTCCACCTAACAGCGTCGCCGCTGCTGCATTGTCGAGGGTGTGCGACACGTGCTGCAGTATGTCGTGATCGTCCGCGTCCTCTTCCTCTGTATTCACCTCGTCGTAAAACTGGCGATAGTGATCTGCAAAGGCTGCTGTAACCGCGGCCTGAGTCAGTACGACCCTACCACCTGGCAAGACGAGGTCCGTGATCAGCTGCTGTCGGCGTTGGCGGCTGTCGAGCACGATGTGATGCATAGACGGGTTTTCTCCGTCCGCTCGGTCGTGACGTCGCGATCGCACGACGACCCCCTCCAAACGTTTCCTCGTAAGAGACAATATTTGACCTTTAATTCGGCGGCTTTCCATTTGTCGGTTTGGAGATGGTGGTTGGCCGTCGAGTTCGCGAAGCATCGTGTAATAAAAGTCCAATGTGTGACGATGCCAAGCTGCGATATCTTTACCGAATTGAGTTAGCACACGCCGAAACGCTGGTTTTGCACAGTCCACCCACCATGCTAGAGTCGAAGGATATCGGGGAAGACGACGTTCGCAATCCAGCCATGTGTTGGCGATAATTCGACGGCATTCCGGGTCTTGAAGATGTGCCACATTCAGCTTCCAGGGTCCTCGGCTGCGCCATATTCGCTGCTGTTGTAGAGTGAGTGTGCATATGAAAGCGCTATGATCGGAGAAGGCAAGCGGCCAACGTTCGGCGTCCAGTACTCCCGGCGCTAGAGCCCGTGAGACATAAATGCGGTCTAGGCGACTGGCCGAGTGACTAGTAAGGTATGTCGACCCGGGACGGTCACCGTGCACTGTCTCCCACGTGTCAGTGAGAAGCAGATCACGAACCAGGAGCCGAAGTTCTTGACAAGTCGAGAAGTGTGGGACTTGGTCTTTGAGGTGGAGCACACAGTTAAAGTCGCCGCCGAAGATATATTGATCGTAGCGGCTGAGAAAGAGGGGGGCGATATCCTCCGAGTAGAACAGCGATCGTTCGCGGCGTTGGTCAGTTCCTGATGGAGCGTAGATGTTAATGATGCGTGTGCCCAGTGCTGTGATCGCCAGCCCCCTTCCTGACGGAAGGTAAGTCACTTCTTCGATGGCAATTCCGTCGCGCACTAGTATTGCCGTACCGCTGCCATTCCGGTCTGCCGGTGACATATGTGTCACGTAACCGTAGAAAACGGGGAGGGCCGCTATATACACTTCTTGCAACAGGGCAACGTCAACATCCGCAGAACGAAGCATCTCACGCAGCAACTGGATCTTCACTGCCGTTCGTATCGTGTTGAGGTTAAGCGTGGCGATACGATATGCTTGTTGCCGAAACGCAGGTGTTAAGTTATCCATTAAGACTGGAATTGCCTATGGCGCTTCTGACTCTATTGACACCTCCGCATCCCCACAAACCGCACCTGCCGTCCTTTCTAGAGAGCCGGCGCCAATGGCGTGGGCCCTGTTGGCGTAACTTGCATGGTTCCGTCGTCGTCGTGGTCATCCGCCCACGTCGGGGAACTCAATGCAAGATCTGCTTCCCTAGCGTCCTCAGGACTCGGCATGGGTGCTTGCACTCCAGAAGGTGGTGGGCAGCATCTGTCCTGCATATCGGCATCCGATGTTGCCACTGTAGGTATATGTGGTTTGTCCTCAGTGCCGTTCGGTGGTGCCACACTGCAGCAAATGGCGGCTGCCTCTGTGGTAGCGTCGTCATTGAAGGTGGCGTCTTCGTCCTCTGGAGGCTGCGTCGCATCCCGTTCGGAAGTTGCTCTACGCCTCCGCTTCCGTCGCTTCGGGGAGCGTTGCTTCCTGGAGTGTCCTTCAGTGTCAGACGACGGCAAAGATTCCCGACGTTCCGGCACAAAGGCAGCTGTAGGCACAATAAGCGAGTCTACGGCCATGCTATCGTCATGTATGTTGTTATCCGTCGACGGGGGCGGCGGCATCGGAATTGAATCCGTAGCTTGTGGAACGGGTGTGTCGTCCTCGCCCTGCATTAGAGGATGGAGCCGCGACCCAACAGTGGATGTCGGCCGTCGTGGTGAAGTGGTAGCTGTCGTGAGGGCTGCTGCATAAGTCACGGGAAGCAGCGTCGGCTGCGATGGCGGGTCTGCGTCAGCCGGCGGCAGTTGCGTGATTCGACGTTGGAGACATTCTGATCTAAGATGTCCCTCCTTCCCACAACCAGAGCAGGTCTTTGGTTGCCCATCGTAGATGACGATGGCACGGCGGCCACCGATAGTCAGATATGAAGGTACATGTCTTTTAAGTTCTATTCGGACCTGGCGGACTCCATTCAGCACAGGATATGTCTGGAATTGCGTCCATTTTTCCGCAATATGATCATGGACCGTGCCGTAGGGGCGCAGCGCTGTCACGACGTCCTCCGCCGGTAATTCGAAAGGAAGTTCGAAAATTCTGATCGTGCGAAGTCCCATGCCAGAATAATCGACGTGTACAGTCCCCACATTGCCATCAGCATGGCAGAAACGGAGGCCCTGTTTCGTGTCCCGAAGGATCCGTTCACATGTTGCGTCGTTGATGATCTTGACATATACGATACTACTCACAATGGACAAGTGAATGCCGAGAATGTCGGTCGCCGGGATTTTAACTTCTTCTCGTAGAAATCGTTCGACTTTGAGTGCTTTGGGCCGTGCGAATTCGTTGCGGAACGTAAATTTGAGCGTCGATTTTCTGTATTGGTGCGCCATGGTGATCTATATGCTGAGTACGGCACGCGCGAAACGGCCGAGTACGATGTAAACAACAGAAGCGCTCGCTCCGCGGCAGGAACACAAACAGCGCGTCCTCACCGCAGCACAGCCAAAGGCCAACTTGTCCATCTGAGCTACCGAGGGCACGGAGGATAGTGCGACTGCAGGGACTACCTCGCGCACGCCTCCAGAGAGACTCACATTCTCACCTCGTATGTCCACACGCTACATTCGTAATGTCCCGCCCCAACACACTCATTACTCGTGGAAGACAATCTTACCAAGTCCCGTAAGAGTTCGGGGAATATATGTGCATCCGCACAGAAGAAGAAGGTATGGCCAGTGTTATCAGAACTATATATTTATATGGATATGGTGTCTGTTCTTTCGGACTTGTCCCAAAGAACAGACACCATATCAATTGGATGTTGACACTAGGGTATACAGAGCATATCATAATTCGTGCCGTAAACGCGTACAGCTGAAAGTAGACGGTACTACAAGCAAAAAAGTCTTGGTAAATATGGGCTCTAAAACGCATGCCTGAAGAGCTATGTGCACTTTTTCATCTTCAATATTCCGAAGCAAATGTCTTCTACTGCAAGCTCTTTGCTTTCAATACTTTGCGAGGCGGTACTATGACCAAAAAAAAAAAAAGAGAAAAAATGTGCAGTAAATACGGACTCTAACATGCATCCCCTAAGAGCTATGAGCACTTGTTCAGTTGAAGAGATGTGGGTTTCACAGTAGCGAAGATGCTCATATCTCTGAAGGTATGCACTTTAGAGCCCATTTTTTCCTTTTTTCGGTCCATACTACTACCTCTCAAAATATGGAGAGCAAAGAGTTTCCAGCCGGCCGCGGTGGTCTCGCGGTTCTAGGCGCGCAGTCCGGAACCGTGCGACTGCTACGGTCGCAGGTTCGAATCCTGCCTCGGGCATGGATGTGTGTGATGTCCTTAGGTTAGTTAGGTTTAAGTAGTTCTAAGTTCTAGGGGACTAATGACCACAGCAGTTGAGTCCCATAGTGCTCAGAGCCATTTGAACCATTTTTGAAAGAGTTTCCAGTAGAAGAGATTTGTTTCAGAGTATCGAAGATCTAGAAGAGCTCATATCCCTTAGGATATGCGTTTTAGTGCCCGTGTTTACTAAGATGTTTCTGAACCTAGTATCGTGTACTTTCAAATGTATGCGTTTACGCCATTAATTGTGATATAACTTGGAACTAATATCTGATATTTATCTGAACTGGACACCGAACGCAAGTAAAGTGAAAACAGAATTCTAATTTTTACCTGTATTTGCTATTTAACTTCTTTTGAAAAATAACAGTTAGCAATAATAGTTGCGGCGTTAGAGCTATATGCAATCACATGAAATAATAAAGCCGCTAATACTTTCTCTGATAGGTTGTGCCAGCTTAACATTTTCCAATCTTAGTATTTTACTGCCATAAGTGAAAAACAAGAGCAGTTATTTCCGGAAATGAATGCTTGTAATATTGAACACCACCGTTTCCGAATGATAATTATTCAGAGCCTCCACCGGAATTATATAGTTCTGAATCGTAGAGCCAGATTTAAATAAACATCCAATCGTTCAAATTATTTGACAGACCCTTTTGTCTGGGGCTACTCTACTTCGAGTAGAGACGCTACCACAAACCTGTGTTGCGACTAGACGGCGGCCGGAATGGCACCGAGGATACAGCGCATTGGGCAGAAATCGTCCCTTGGTCTACAGCGAACTCACCCCCTGCTCTCCGCGTTACACACACACACACACACACACACAAACGCACCGAAAACTTCTTCCCACACGAATGAATAGTTTCATATTGGCGATTCGCGATCGTAAATACGCTCATATACTGATCATGTCAGAGATATGAAAACAGAGCCTATACAGGCGAAATACGAACAGTTTATGGTTTCATCCATCATGTCTTACCACTTCCGTAACAGAGCTCGCTGCCGCACGGCAGTGTGGTGGTAATGAAATGAAACGATCCTATGGCATTTATTGGCCACTGTATGTTCGGCGCGGATGTAACAGATTCGAATCACAAGTACTTGGCCAGTGAGGGAAGGCGAGGTAGAGGTGCGACGTTCCTGATCACCCGTGTTAGGCCCAAATTTTTCCGCGGTGTCTCTCAAAAGTGACAGAATTAAACACAGTTTGCAGTATCTTGTCCGAGGCCTTGGCGGCCTGGCTTGGCGGCCGTCTCGGTCGACAGCAATGAGCCCTCACGCCTGCCGGGTTAGCTGGCGCAATGGTTCGTACTCTGGACTAATGTTCTTCAGGATCCGGGATAATACACACGTGCTTTCCGTTCAGCTGTAAGATTCCTTTGATTTTCCAAAATCAATTAAGGCGGAATGACTTGTTTGAAAAGGCTGTCGGCCGGCCACTGTGGCCGAGCGCTTCAGTCCGAATCCGCGCATCTGCTACGGTGGCAGGTTCGAATCCTGCCTCGGGCATGGATGTGTGTGATATCCTTAGGTTAGTTAGGTTTAAGTAGTCCTAAGTCTAGGGGACTGATGACCTCAGATGTTAAGTCCCATAGTGCTTAGAGCCATTTGAATCATTTGAAAAGGCTGTCGTCGTTTTTCTTCCCCATCGTTATCGATACAGATCTTTTACTCCGTCTCTAATGACCTTATAGTCGACGAGATGTAAAACCCTAACGTTCTATTACTCTTTGCTTCCATCTTTGTTAAAGATATTTTACAAACAGCATTGACCACAATTCATATGCCGATTACTGTCGCCATTGAAAGGCCTGTTCTAGATTATACTGTAAGTGTACTATGCATTATACTGTAATGAATTTATATACATTATACACTATATTAATATACTGTAAGTATTATTATTGGCTAAGTGGATTCAAAGGCCACCAGTACTGTGCCAATACTGCCATTAGGCATTTCTTCCCTTAATGTAGCTCCTCCTCATGACAAATACTGAACCAAATTAAATATTAACTGTAGAAGACGCTATTGAGGTAGTAAAGACAGAAAAATGAAAGCAAGGACGGAATGCCATATCTGAAAGCAAGTATCTTTTACAAGGAGAGAAAACACCTGCAGATTCACAGCCATGAAATACTTCCAAAGGACTGAAAGAAAATACGCCTGGATGAATCGGAGTACGTATGAATGCGAAATACAGACAACGTGGAACCTGGAAAAGACTAAATTGTTGACACAGATGAATGTTATTAATAATGAAACAAACCAGGGACTGAAGAAACATTAGGCGCGTAAATAAATCTGTGGGAGTCTCTTACTCGGATGGCAGAAATGTTGGTGGGACATGACCTGAGGCTTCCATGTGAATTAATTATCGTAACTGAATGTATATTAGTGGGAAAATTGTAATGGGAAAAAAATTGGGATGTGCATGCGGAGTATAGAGAATGTTCACCATAGACGGCGTATAGAGCTGAAGACATTGATGAAGAACAGAATGATTAATCCACATTTAAATAAGTATTTCTCCATATTCCCTAACCCTACAGAGCAATTACGAATACCAGCAGTTTCACGAAGCTGCAACCCTTGGACATCGGTTTAGTCCGTACCACCACTCCCAAGCCGGCCGAAGTGGCCGAGCGGTTCTAGGCGCTTCAGTCTGGAACCGCGCGACCGCTACGGTCGCAGGTTCGAATCCTGCCTCGAGCATAAATGTGTGTGATGTCTTTAGGTTAGTTAGGTTTAAGAAGTTCTAGGTTCTAGGGGACTGATGACCTCAGATGTTGAGTCCCAAAGTGCTCAGAGCCATTTGAAACATTGAACCACTTCCAAATATTTTAAGACTTATGACAAAAAATCTGTCTTTAGTGTTTACTTGTATTTTCTGTGCCTTTTAGTAAGTCTTTGAGCACATTTATCGTTATAGTATCTACGGTCTCGTTTAGTGACACATCACACATGTATCATTTTATATGTAGCAACTAAAAGAAAAAATTAGCGAACTTTATAGGAAAGGTAAAGAAAATACGGATACCTTTTCGCAAAAATTGCATAACCTATGGTCATTAGCGACCAGTGGACTACCATTATTAAGTCATGGCTTATTAATATAGAAAGAAATCGTTAGGAACGTTTGGGAGTGACGTCTATTGAACTTGCCCCGGGTTTATGTGCGACCTGTCATCTTACACAGTGTTTTGGTTAACATTAAGAGAGTTTTCCTCAGAAAGCCAATATGGACGAGCAGGGAGCTGCACACGAAGTAAGGTGAAAGTCGAGATGCAGGCTGAGTGACCTTTCCATCTGGTGCCCCCCACCCCCAGCTGACAGCGAAAGATCGTGCTCTGTACCGGTCTTCCGGCATCGACGTCGATGCTCACGTTCCCAAGAACTCTTTCCGCCCCACGTTATTCAGAATCCAGGCACAGTCATACTCGGTGTAGATAAAATCACTACACCTACCGCCGGCCGGTGTGGCCGTGCGGTTAAAGGCGCTTCAGTCTGGAACCGCGTGACCGCTACGGTCGCAGGTTCGAATCCTGCCTCGGGCATGGATGTGTGTGATGTCCTTAGGTTAGTTAGGTTTAATTAGTTCTAAGTTCTAGGCGACTGATGACCTCAGAAGTTAAGTCGCATAGTGCTCAGAGCCATTTGAACTACACCTACCGTGTCCGCCTGGATTTCAGCACGGAGCCACTATTCAACAGGAAGACCTTTTACGCCTCTTTTTTCGTGGTTTCATAACAATTTAGTACCTGATAAATTTGTTTTTCAAACATTTAAAGAACTCTCAATAAATACTTAAAGTGAATGAACTTAAACTGAGACCTATGTATTTTTTTTCACCTTGTTGTAAGTGTATTGTCTACAGACACATTAAATGCATAATCATTACGAGGAAAGAAACGCCTAAAAACAAATGGCGTCCTACCGAAGACGAAAGACACAACATCCCGGTAAGCCTTTTCTGGCACTCACAAAGTTCTTAACCCATGTTGACAATTTGTTCCAGAACTACATATTCTTCTCAAATACAGTTAATCGATTTTTTCGTTCCACATACTTTTTTAGCTTCGATTATCTAAGTTATAACCTATTTGTAGTTTTTTTCTGATGTCACATGATAGTAGGCTGTCGTTACATGTTTCTATGAGCATTTGCTTCTTATGGCGTACCTAAACTTACTGGATCTATTCCTAGTGAAAAAATAAGTCAAAACAGTTAATTGATGCTTTATTCTATGATTCTTACTATAATGCAACAGAGCCTTAAATTCTGTCACAAGTTCTGCTCCGTGCTTACAGGCACCATTTACATTCGAGGAAGATCCCAATTTTGGGAAATATTTCACTTCCATGGCAGTTGTCTATCAAAGGTGAGTAGGAACGTTAAATAATTTCCGAGTCCACTTAAATGGAGTGAAGTGGCACAGTGCTTAGCATTTGGGAGAAATGGATTCAAGTGTCTGCCCAGCAATCAATATTTATGCTTCACTAAATCATTGCAGGCGAACTACAGCAGGGTTGCTATGAATGCGCTACCACAGACAACGCCCTATCAGTGTGGTCAGTGTCAGGGAAAAAGAGTCACCTGACAGACAGATGATACACAGGAAAACCTGTTGCCATGCTCCCAAAAGACTAAGACGATAGCCTGAGAAATTTCTAAGCCGCTTTATCCAATGATCTGTCTGCAAAGTGTCGATGACTAGTGCCCTTCCTGTAGTCGGAATTCATTCATTACTTCTTGACTCATTGACTTTGCCTCAACATAGGCCTTGGTCTCTTCTTAGAGCGTCCATATCGTATTTTTCTGTTTTCGGCTGCAGATTTCCAAATGAAATGCTCAACAAAATGCAGTGAGCGCCAGTATAAGACATTTTTAGGAGCAGAGGTCGTTGTTCTCGAATTCAAGAGTATATTGATGGCCTAAAAAGTCATTGTTCCCTTTGACGTTCTATTCATGCAATGACCATGACGTTGGAGCAATTTCGTCTTATACAGTGAAGTACTGGAAAACGTTCTTCTCGCGTACTGTTTGCGAATGGAATAGAAAATTGCGAAACGATTCCGGTACACCCTGTAGCCTCCGAAAAGCTCTCTACCGTGACACGGGAAGCACAAGTGTGGATATAGGTAAATGAGAATACCAAATGCTACACTAAAAAAGTGACACACTTCTATTCCCTGTACCATGTTTGAGATGAATTCACAATTTATTTATTTTTTTGTTCTACTTTAATAATCTGGCTGTACACCTTATTTGCTTCCACAGATCAGGCAGCCTAATTCTGTTCCCTAGAGTGTTACTTCCAACACTAAACGTAACATTATAATTGTCCCTTAATCCTGATTGATTATTGTTCGCCGGCCTCTGGTGGCCGAGCGGTTCTGGCGCTACAGTCTGGAACCGCGCGACCGCTACGGTCGCAGGTTCGAATCCTGCCTCGGGCATGGATGTGTGTGTTGTCCTTAGGTTAGTTAGGTTTAAGTAGTTCTAAGTTCTAGGGGACTTAAGACCTCAGCAGTTGAGTCCCATAGTGCTCAGAGCCATTTGAACCATTTGATTATTGTTCAATACAGCTACAGATTTTTTTAAAATTATAGTATTTTGTACACAATTATAGACAATACTTTAGACGTTCAAATTTGAATATGGGCATTATAGTTTTCAGATAACATTTTCCTGTAATTATGGTGGAACGTCTGAACCATGACCGACAATAATGAAGTTGTAGTAATGCCTGGCCAGTATGCAGAGCATGGATATGTAAGTAGTATGGTATAATTAAGATATTGGAGCTTCTAAACGATGTTTGTATTTTATGTATGCAATTGTGATTTTCAGTTTGCGATATTGACGTTTCGTAGATTGGGATGGAGCGCCGTCTATGTATCCAAAATATAAAGGGCAGTCAAATGAAAATGATACAATGTAAAAAAGTAGGTAAACTGTTTATTATTTCAAAACTAACCACATTATGAGACAAAACGGTCGATGTCTTCATGGGAAAATTATTGCCGTTGTCTAAGGAACCACGATTGTACACAGGCGTGCATCTCTTCGTAAGAAGCGGAGGCACACATTAGCGAGGTTGTTTCGAGTACACTACATAAATTTCACTGGGAAGCCTTTACACCTCCATACAGCCCCGATGTCTTTCCATGCGACTTCCATATTTTTGGAGCTGTGGAAAAAGACATTCGTGGCCTTTGACCTGCTTCGCACGAAAAGTTGCAGGTTTTCATACAATCATGGTTCCGTGGGCAACTGTAAACGTTTTTCTGTGAAGGAATTGACAGTCTTTTCTCACTCTGGGGTAAATGTATTAACAGTTACTGCGCGTACTATTGAAGTTGTAAAGAATTTGCTTACTTTTTTTCCATCTGTGCCGTTTTCATTTGGCTGCCCCTTTATAATGTTCACGAAAAACTTCCGGTACTGATGATGGTCTGTGGCAGTCGAAACTGTTAGCGATAAGAAATGTTTATCTTAATAATTGATGGTGATACCATGGGATTTTCGATAAATACGAGGGTTGGACCTTTAATAGTGGTAAATGTTTATTTACAATTTATAAAAATAGATAAAAGTTTCAAAGTTTTACTGTCCTTCAGAGTAGTCACCAGAATTGTGTATAACCAGTTGTCAGTGATGTGGAAGCCGTAGGATAGCTTTAGCAGCGCCAGTTGAGTTGATAGTTTGAGAGGAGCGGTCTATTTCCCGAATCTCTGTAACAGTTCTGAAACGAATGCCAAGAAGTGCTTCCTTCATCTTAGGAATCACGTTGAAATCACAAGAGCTTAAGTCCTGGGACTGTGGTGGATTGCAGGCCGTGTTCCAAAAATGAACAACTTAGAGAAAGAAGCGGCGACACTTTCTGCAGGATCCGCCCATCATTTTGTAGGACAATGCCCGGCCTCGTGTGGCACAACTTGCGACTGATTTGGTCGATCGATGGGGATTGATTCCTCAGATGAAGGAACCACTTTATGGCATTCGTTTCAGAACTGTTACAGAGATGTATCAACACATCTAGCGCTGCTAAATGTGTCCTACGACTTCCACATTGCTGGTGAGGGGATATACACAATTCTGATGACTACTCTCTCTCTCACACACACACACACTCACTGGTAATACCGGACTCGAGAGCCCACTACCGTACCAACGTATTTTCGCCATTGTCCCTGTCTATTTCCTTCCATTCACCTTCAATACCTAGGCTCCTCAAATCAGCCTTCACATTGTCCTGCCATCTACGCCTCGGTCTCCCCACAGGACGTTTTCCCTCTAAGTGCCCTACCAGTATTCTGCGCGCTGCCCTGCCCTCATCCATTCGAGCTATGTGACGGGCCCATCGCAGCCTACGCAATTTAATAATACTGATTATGTCAGGGCTTGAATAGAGTTCGTGAACCTCTTCGTTATGCAGTTTTCGCCACTCTCCGCTAATGTCATCCCCTTTTGCTCCGAAAATTTTCCTCAAAATTTTGTTTTCAAATACTCGAAACGGATTTTCATTTTGCACATTGAGAGACCAAGTCTCACACCCATACAGCATAACTGGTAGAATAATAGTTTTGTATATTCTAATCTTTAAGTTCCTAGACAATATCCGCGATGAAAGTAATCTATTCAGTGAGAAGTAGCACGCATTTCCCGCCCGTAATCTCTTCTTCAGTTCTGATTCAATCTCATTTCTCGACGTGATGTCCACGCCTAGATACTTAATTGTGTTCACTTTTTCAAACTGCATCTCTCCAACCCTTAACATTTCCTGATCTACTGCTGTTGGAATTCTAGTAGTAACCAGGTATTTAGTTTTTTCTTAACTTATCCTTAGACCTACATCTTCACTAGCCTTGATTAACGCATTCGCATTTGCTGTTACAGATTCTTTCCTATCGCTAATGATGTTTAGATCACCTGCATACCCTAATGTCTTAACATTTCCATTTAACTCCACACCCTCTGAATTATCTGCTGCCATTCGTACAATATATTCTAGGACTAAATTGAAAAGTAGCGGAGACAGGGCATCTCCTTGCTTAAGTCCGTTCTTTATTACAAATTCTTCTGACTCCAATTTCCCCACGCGTACTCTACCCTTTGTATTTTTCAAACTCGCTTCTATAAGTGTAACATACTTCTTTGGTATTCCAAGTTCCAAAAGAATTCTGTACAATTTTGATTGCAATACTGAATCATATGCTTTTGTAAAATCTATGAAAAGATTGTGAACTGGTTTATTGTATTCCCATTTCTTTTTCAAAATTTGACGCAGGGTGAATATTTGGTCTATAGTTGATCTGTTCCTCCGAAAGTCAGGTTGATGATCCCCCAATACTCTCAAGGACAGGAAAACTTTGAAACATGTGTCTGCTTTGTGCAAGTTGTAAATAAATATTTGCCACTATTAAAGTTCCAACCCTCGTATCTCCAATCTGTGAGGCACCACCTTTCCAGTAGTAATTCATATTCGGTGCACATCTTCCGCAGCAGAATTTTGAGAGCGGCGTGGACATTCTGCAAGGTAAGTGGAACAGCCGAGTACAGTGGACTGTACTGCGCTGCTGCCGGCTGTTCGGCAGTTACCGAATCTTTCATCGCGACAGCAGAGCGCCGCCGGCGCTGTAGATCGCGGGTTGCGACAGACGGCACACGGCGGCCGTTACCTCCGAGAAAGCTGATGGCTCCTCTCTCCGCGCTGCGTCGCTGTCATGGCGCGCCCTGCTGGACCCTTAAGCCGTCGGCACACGGGCCGTGCTGTCGAACGTCAACGTAGAGCGTGCCAAGTTCAACGTGCTGCTGAACGCTCAGAAATTATGCGACTTGTGCACACGGTACGTGGGCCCCAACGTGGTATACGCGATCACAACGCACTCCATCGGCAGTTGCGGGATGTTTCTAGTTCGCAAATCACACTGTTTACGAATCGAGCGCCTGTAAAATTCCCACGTTAGCTCTATTAAAACGCACATTTCCTCCATCGTCCACGAAAAGGAAATTACCATGTCCAGTCAGTAAGGGCACAGGCTTATAAAAGTTCCATTACAAACAGTACGATACAAATTTGCAATTCTTCTCCACATAAGATAAACATTATTTCTTCATTCCCGCATTTAAGTAAAACCCCAAGGTCAGCCTTACTTGATCACTGTTCCTACCCAGTAGCAGAATCTTTGTAACATCTGAATTACGGAGCGTAAAATAAAAAGGAGCAAACTATCTTTATACAAGTAGCGCAAGCTGTACTATAGATTAAGCCAATCGACAAAGTCACCCTTCAAAAATATTATAGTACATACTTATATTAAACTAATAATAAAGTATCAGAACCTAATAAAAACGCAAATGTTAGGAAAAAATTCGGAAGTGTCGAGTCGCGAACCACTGCCCAAACGTTTTATTATTTATAGATCAGTGACACGACTCACCTTTTTTTTCATTTTATTCGTTATTGATCGTTGTGTTTGGTCGTTGGGGACGTCACAAGACATCCTGTTCAAGTTCGGTGGTTGATCCTTCCACTCAGTTTTTTTATTACTGAGGCCAACCGGCTCTGTGACCGAACACGCTGAGCTACCGTGCCGGCGCACTTCGCTAAACCAACAACTCGCTTTTTACACTCAATCATACCATGTTACCACTTGCTGACAACGGTAATCGTAGATATCTTACTAATTGAAATTTAATTATAACAAATTGTTCCAAGAACAATGCGTTTTGGATGGATCTTCAGTGTGTCGCTGCCTTCAAATAGCATACTCTCATAATACGCAAATTACAATAATTCTTTTGCCACGAATATGATGTTTCTCATTATTTTATTGGAACGAATCACACAGTTAACGACGGGTTATCCAGTGATTCTCAATTTGCTGGTGCCCAAAAACAGCATGTATACGTATAGGCATGAAATGAATGCCAATATGGCGCCTCACAACTATGTATTGAAGGGAGACGGCGTGCGTGTGACGTAGGTGGCGTTGTGCCATCTCATTGGTCAACGCTCAGACGCACGCTCAGAATATCTGACATGCTAGATATTGCTCTGCACGTTCGTAAAGACTCCCGAACGTGCTATTCCACGCTATGACGTCAGAAACTCAGCACGCGCAACGCTCAAAGTTCGGTTGCCGGTGCGTGTGCCGACGGCTTTACCAGATATTCCGTGATACACAGTCTCCCTCCAACGCGGCGAAATGTTCTCCTTAAAAAGTAAAGGCAACAGCTTGCGCAACGTTTGTACACCCGGCGGCAGTACGTGTGGTTGAGATAACGCGCAATGTGTGGTGGTGATTCTGTTCGCCAACCTGACTAGTTTGGTGAAATCGTGGGTCCTGTAACAGCTTCGTTACAGTCCGAGTGATGAAATACTCCGGCAATTTTCTTATGCCCACCATTCGACTGCAGTGATTTGCAGAGAACGAGTTTCAATTCTGGACCAGTAGCCTGAATATGCTGCGTAACAGTGCAGTGAATGGCCACCCACCACTTCTGGCATGTTGATGTGATTCACCAGTCACTCCGAATGGCTTTAAAAACGCATTAATTAGTTACTTTGACAACCGACTATGTCTTCTCGGTGTTTCACTTTTTTATCAGGCAGTGTATTTCTCACCCTCAACTGTCATTCAGAGTGACTGAAGTTTCTCGTAATGAGAAAATGTAAGGACCGATATATTTTAATTTTTTGTGTAGCGAAGATCGGATTAATTAATATTTATTACTGGTGACCGGTTTCGGCAGTATGTCATTGCCTCCTCTAAAAAAAAAAAAAAAAAAAAAAAAATAGTAGACATAAATTCCAGAGACCTACCAGTGTAGAAGAGTTATCTCTGCTAAGAGAATTGCAAATATCTGTGTTTCTTTGTAGAAGAAGGATGAGTGATTTTTGTTTCATTGTCTTGTCGATCTTCGGTCCTCACTGACGGACGTTAAATTTTCACAGTCTGCAACTGATACAATTATTTGTAGTAGGAATATAATTTTGTTGAATACATACGAGATTAGTAATAATTAGTGCGTATTTTTGTGAGTAGCTAGTACCGTACCTATCCTATATATGATTCAATACGTAATAATTAAATGTTGCCCTGGTCATTTCTGTGTAGGCTCATTGGTGTAGCGACGCCATTAATGACAAAAATTATATAAGTTCTTCCAAATGGTTCAAATGGCTCTGAGCACTATGGGACTTAACTGCTGTGGTCATTAGTCCCCTATAACTTAGAACTACTTAAACCTAACTAACCTAAGGACATCACACACATCCATGCCCGAGGCAGGATTCGAACCTGCGGCCGTAGCGGTCGCGCGGTTCCAGACTGTAGCGCCTAGAACCGCTTGGCCACTCCGGCCGGCATAAGTTCTTCCAACAGTCATATGATACTAAAAGTATAAAAAGAATAATTTTAATAATCTGAAAACGGCGTCTTGCAATATTTTTCAATTCATATTAGGCCAGATGTACAGTATTTATTAACAACAATACCAATAAATGGTTACGCTGCCATTGCACATAGGCAACTATCCTGGAACATCCATCCCTCAGAAAAAATAATTAAGAATTGTTTAAATGTATTACCGCGTAGTAGTTAAAAAGGGTTTTAATCCATCGTGAGTTGGACAGATGTCTTCACGTTGGGCTATGTTTGCTATTGTTGGTGATTGCACCCTGAGAAAAATCAGCCGTAACTTTTAACATATGTAAAAGAGAAAAGATTCATTATTTCCATTTCTCAAAACTATTTCATACAATAAGAATAACGGCACGGTTATCGTTGCATGAATTATTCAATCAATCATTTATTATCATTTAAAATTACGCGATAGCAGTCAAAACACCCATTCTCTGATCTTCAAAAAAATTTTGGTTATACACGTACATCGTGTTCCATTGTGAGTATATCACTCATGCCACGTCGTCATTATGATGGAGAATATACAGCACCTTTTACATAGGTTTTTCAAAAGTAAAACCGTATACGTATAAAAAGGACCTTGTGAGACTCGGTCTATGTGGAATGCTACGTGTGTGAACATGCCCATTTGCACAAGCTGCTTTTCATCTGTATATGGTTTTGCTTTGACAAGCCTACGTATAATATGCAGTATATTCTCCACCATGAGCGGTAAACTCATTATGTAACATTATTTATAACAAAAAATGTTTAGAAGATCAGAAGATGAAGAATTTTAACTGTCGAAACCGATTTTCAATAATAAATATGAATTAATACGATGTTCAAGTTAAATACAGATAACGCCTTTCATTTTCTCATTATGAGAAAATTCAGTTATCCGAATGGCGCCCGGGGGTGCTGAATGAAACGGCCAGAAGACATAACCGAATGTCAAAGTAACTTGGTACACGAACATACCATCGGTACGTATGTAATTGAAATTCTGTGTGACAGATATAATGGCGACCAAAGTGCATTAGTGTTTTATGATTAGTGTCGTCACTAGGCCTGGTAGAATATACACTGAAGCGCCAAGAAACTCGTATAGGCATGCCTATTCAAACACAGAGGTATCTAAACAGGCAGAATACGGCGCTGCCGTCGGCAACGTCTATACAAGACAAGTGTCTGGCGCAGTTGTTAGACCGGTTGCTCCTGCTACAATGGCAGGTTATCAAGATTTAAGTGAACTTGAACGGCGCACGAGCGATGGGACACAGCATCTCTGAGGTAAAAATGAAGTGGGGATTTTGCCGTACGACGATTTCACGAATGTACCATAAATATCATGAATCCGGTAAAACATCAAATCTCCGACATCGCAGTGGTCGGAAAAAGATCCTGCAAGAACGGGACCAACGACGACTGAAGAGAATCGTCCAACGTGACAGAAGTGAAAGCATTCGCAAATGGTTGCAGATTTCAGCGCTGGGCAATCAACAAGTGTCAGCGTGTAAATCATTCAACGAAACATCATCGATGTGGGCTTTGGGAGCCGAAGGCCCACTCGTGCACCCTTGATAACTGCACAACAAAAAGCTTTACGCCTCGCCTGGTCCGTCTACACCGACATTGGACTGCTGGTGACTGGAAACATGTTACGTGGTCGGACGAGTCTCGTTTCAAATTGTAAAGATCGAATGAACGTGTACATGTGTATGGAGGAGACAACCTCATGAATTCATGGACCCTGCATGTCGGCTAGGGATTGTCAAAGCTGGTGAAGGATCTGTTATGGTGTGGGTCGTGTGCAATTGGAGTGATACTATGATTCTGACAGGTGACTCGTATGTAAGCATCCTGTCTGATCACCTGCATCCATTCATGTCTATTGTGTATTCCGACGGACTTGGGCAATTACAGCAGGACAATCCGACACCCCACAACCCAGAGTTGCTACAGAGTGGCTCCAGGAACATTCACCTGAGTTTAAACACCTCCGCTGCCCGCCGAACTCCACAGACATGAACATTATTGGGCTTATATCGGATGCCTTGCAACGTTCTTTTCAGGAGAGATATCCACCCCATCGTACTCTTATGGATTTATGGACAGCTCTGCAGGATTCATGGTGTCAGTTCCCTCCAGCACTACTTTAGACATTAGTCGAATCCATGCCACGTCGTGTTGCTGCACTACCGCGTGCTCGCGTGGGCGCTACACGATATTAGGCAGTTGCAACAGTTTCTTTCGCTCTTCAGTGTATAAGGGATATAAACAGCATGAGATGTCAACTGGTCACTATGAAGGAAATGGAGATCCAAGTATTCGTGTGGACAGCGTTTTCAGTAGCCGATAGTATTTGAATTCGGCCTCATCGTGGTTCTCCATTTGGCCGGCTAGTCGAAATGTGTGTGAAATCTTATGGGACTTAACTGCTAAGGTCATCATCCCTAAGCTTACACACTACTTAACCTAAATTATCCTAAGGACAAACACACACACCGATGCCCGAGGGAGGACTCGAACCTCCACCGGGACCAGCCGCACAGTCCACGACTGCAGCGCCTTAGACCGCTCGGCTAATCCCACGCGGCGGCTAGACGAATCTCTTAATTTTCAGATTTCTAGGGCACTCGGATATGATAGTTGCCCGATGTTCAGCAGTATGGGAATGTGACGGCACACATACTCGTCGTCAAGTTTCCGGTCGAGTACTCTGACCAAAACAAGGTAGGATGGGCGTATTGTGCACTGTTGTTGTTGTTGTGGTCTTCAGTCCTGAGACTGGTTTGATGCAGCTCTCCATGCTACTCTATCCTGTGCAAGCTTCTTCATCTCTCAGTACTTACTGCAACCTACATCCTTCTGAATCTGTTTAGCCTTCTGTATCTGTTTAGTGTATTGATCACTTGGTCTCCCTCTACGATTTTTACCCTCCACGCTGCCCTCCAATACCAAATTGGTGATTCCTTGATGCCTCAGAACATGTCCTACCAACCGATCCCTTCTTCTAGTCAGGTTGTGCCACAAACTTCTCTTCTCCCCAATCCTATTCAAAACCTCCTCATTAGTTATATGATCTACCCATCTAATCTTCAGCATTCTTCTGTAGCACCACATTTCAAAAGCTTCTATTCTCTTCTTGTCCAAACTATTTATCGTCCATGTTTCACTTCCATACATGACTACACTCCATAGAAATACTTTCAGAAAAGATTTCCTGACACTTAAATCCATACTCGATGTTAAGAAATTTCTCTTCTTCAGAAACGCTTTCCTTGCCATTGCCAGTCTACATTTTATATCCTCTCTACTTCGACCATCATCAGTTATTTTGCTCCCCAAATAGCAAAACTCCTTTACTACTTTAAGTGTCTCATTTCCTAATCTAATTCCCTCAGCATCACCCGACTTGATTCGACTACATTCCATTATCCTCGTTTTGCTTTTGTTGATGTTCATCTTATATCCTCCTTTCAAGACATTATCCATTCCGTTCAACTGCTCTTCTAACTCCTTTGTGCACTAAACGCACAGTAATCGCTTCGCATCTGCGCCTATCTGCCGAGAACAAGTAACGGACTTCCTGCAACGTTCTGCGTCATCCCGCACCGTTGGTCGGGGACTAGCAGCAGCCGGAGTACGAAATTCATGTTCTACACGTAGGCTGCCATTAAAACCTCCACACAAACGGCTGCGTTAGTAGTGGAACCGTGACCTCGGAAAGCAAGAACTTCAGATGAGCGGCCTCGTATTGCGTTCAGTGATGAATTTGCACTAACCCGAATGAGCATCGTGGGCGAGTATGGCGTCGACCTTTGGAGAGGCTTCATTTTTCCAATGTTTTCGAGACGCACAGAGGAGCTACACCTGGCGTATGTTTGGCGAGGCATCGAGTATGTTTGAAGGTCAAGTCTGGTAGTAATTAAGGGAACCATGAAAGCGCACCTCCTGCCTCTGTTGTCTTACTTCTCAAGTGAGAGAATCATGGTGCCATTTTTCAGCAATAGTGTGGTCGTCCAAGCAATTCGGGTGCGTCTGTATGTGTCTATGAACTGTCTGCGTGATACTGAGGTCTCCTGTGGCCAGCAAGATTCCCAGATCTGGCCACGATAGCTCACGTGTGGCGCTAGGTCGGCCATCAACTCGGTCCCAGTGCCGTTATCCAGAATATCAGGGACCAGTAACAGCAGTTGTGCGGCAGCTTGCCTCAGGAGAGGATAGAAAGACTTTCACTTCCCAAAAGAATCAGTGCATGAATACAAGCCCGAGGGAATGCAACGTCATACTGGTAAGTGGGCTAATACTGTCAAGTTATTTGTAAATGTTATTCGAATTTGGAATGAGTGAAATAACATCACAAACTCTCTCAACCCTTGAAGTTACATTTCGTTCCCTCGTATCCTTCTGGGTCCTTCATGTTTCTTGTCAGGCAGCGTACCTCACATTGTTTTCCGTTCATGTAGTTGGATGTTTCGAGGTTCGGATATGTGTATGAGACTAAGGAAGGAGAGACTTTTACACCTATTTTACTCTAGATTTTATTTCATCTCTTTCTTTCTCCTCTCCATCATAGCTTCGAATTTTACCATTCTATTTCTCTTCCTCTAACCTAGCTACTTCTTCTATATCTCTTTCACCCCATTCTATCGTCTTATATCTCTGCTCAATGTGAATAACTCACAAGCTGCAAGAGCATAACGAGAAAATTCCCAACTAGCAATAGGACTGACATTCATAAAAGAAAAATATGTTTACTTTTATATACATAGTTTATACTATTATTATTATTATTATTATTATTATTATTATTATTATTATTATTGATTGTTATAATTATTTCTTTGATTGTTATAATTATCCTTGTATTACTGTTAAAATCTCTATTTTTTCTTTAACATTAATACTGTATAACATGGTATGTCCATAACGTTCTGTACAAACTGAAATTCGTTCAATCTGAGTATGCCTGGTTAGGTGTAAGAGAGGGCCTGAAGGCCCTAATCTTGCCAGGTAAAATAAATGCATAAATAAATAATTAAATAAATAAACACACTTATCAGATGATAATTGAGGTTGTGTAAGAGAAGTACTGTCACAAACAACGTAAACTGCATAGGCCGAATTACTCTGCAAGTAACGTGAACTGGGACGCATCTGTTACAAATTTAATGGATGAGACGTGAATTGTGACTCTCATATTAACATCAAATGTCACTATACTATTCGAAGTGGCGACAAGGTGATAGCGTGCATCCAAGCTACTGACTATAGACAAATCCACCTGTCACGTAACACCGCCTTCAAATGATGGCTGAGAAATATTTCATTATTCATAAGCACGATATTCACCTCAGCTTCTGCTCCCAGTGTAAAACCAGGGGAGAAGTCGTTCAGGAGACGTGCGCGTGAGATCGCCGTTGTGAAGTGTGTATACACTGTATAACGAATCGCAACGAGAAAACATTTCATTCAATAAAGGAAAGGGGACGATGGAGATGTAAGGAAGTGGCACGTAAGCAATGCGGCAACGGCGGGTGTTAATGAGAGCGCTCGCGAGCACTGACAGTAACGAGAAGGCTTGCCCGCGGAGGTCGCTTTCATTAAGGCCACTGACTCGCCGGCCCTCATTAAGGTCTCTGACTACGGGTATCCGCCTGTGGAAGCCCATACTTCAGGCCTTACCTGCTTTCTCGGACTGGGGAACCGGTCGAGTTTGATCTGCAACTCGGATTCGTGCACTGTCGAGACTCGAGGTACGAGAATCAGAAACGACTTACACTGAGGCGAAAAAAGCCACAGGATACGTCCTAGCACTGTGTCGAACCTCTTTCTGTCCGGCGTAGTGCAGCACCTCGACGTGGCGAGGACTCCACAATTTGTTGAAAGTCCTCTGCAGAAATAATCAACCCTGCTGCCTCTATAGCCGTCCATAATCGCGAAACTTTTGCCGGTGGAGGATTTTTTTCCACGAACTGACCTCTCGATTCTGTCCCATAAATGCTAAATGGGATTCATGTCAAGTGATCTGGGAGGCCAAATTATTTGCTCGAATTGTCCAGACTGTTCTTCAAACCAACAGGGAACAGTTGTGGCACGATAACATGGCGCATTGTCATCCATAAAAATTACATCGTTGTTTGGGAATATGAAGTCCATGAATAGATGCAAATGGTCTCCAAATAGCCGAAAATAATTATTTCCAGTCAGTTATCGGTTCAGTTGGACCAGAGGACCCATTCCGTTCCACCTAAACAAAGCCCACACCATTACAGAGACATCACCAACTTGCACCAGTGCCTTATGACAGCAAGGGTCCATGACTTAGTGGGATCTACGCCACACTCGAATCCTACCATTAGCTTTTACCAACTGAAATCATCTGACCACGCCACGGTGCTTCAGTCGTCTAGGGTCCAACCGATAGGCTCATGACCCGAGGAGAGGCGCTGCAGGCGATGTCGTGCTGTTGTCAAAGGCACTCGCGTCTCTTGTCGGCTGCCGTAGTCCATTAACGCCAAATTTCTCCACACTTTCCTAATTGATACGTTTTTTGTACTCCCACATTGATTCTTGTAGTTACTTCACGTAGTGTTGCTTGTCTGATGCGGACTTGCAAATCTTTCAGGACATCCCTGAAGTAATGTTCACTTATTAATGTGTATGCAGGTACAACATACTGATAAACCACTGCACGAATATTTGAAAATGAAATGACCATAACTTTCCCAGCAGAAGGAACCACTTTTGTGGATTTTCTTTGGGAGCAGGGGGGAGGGGGGTTGAAGATGAAGGAGATTGCCACAATGGGATTTGATCTTTCCTCTCAGAAGTAAAATGTAGCGAATTTAATCAACACTGATAAACTTTGAAAGAAATCCCTGATCTTTCTCTATCATCAACCCTGTACATAGCAGTGTTGGAACCCATCAAGCACAAACTCGTCTCATGTGTACATTTTCCGTCATCACCTTGTGATTGGCACCCAATGAAATTTCCAGTATTTCAGAAAGTATTCGTAGGGTTATTTGTCAATTCTCTCTCACAGTGACAGCAGCGGTGTTGACATTCTCTTCTGTAAATGCCGTAACTGGAGATTCCTTTGAAACTGATTGTCTCCCCTCTTTAAACATTTTACATTGTGTCAGAACTGTGCCTAGCGAACAACAGAATCTCCTTAGGTCTCCGGTAACATTGCACAGGCCTCAGCTGAAGATTTGTCCAGACGATAGAAGAATATTGTTTATCGCGGGTCACCTCGATTATTGTGCTAGGGGATCAGTGTTGCCACCTCTCCAAAAGTAAATAAGCTAAATGCATCTACAAAAACAAGCCAGAAAAAAGCTGAAATAAAACAAGGTGTATTATGTCCAGTTTTATTTTTGCAATAATTATATTGTTTAACGGACTATTATGAATTTATATTTATTTTCTTAATTTGGTATCTACTGGACATTAGGTCTACAGTTGTGCAAACAATTAACTGCAAACGAAAAACGTTATTTGAATTACATATCACTGGCAATAAGGAAAAAATATTCCTGCACTCTAAAAGTTCAAAACGGATGACATGCATCACTATACATGTCAATTTAAACGTTAATTTGTATCCATGAAAATTATATTTTGTATTGCTTCATCCAAATGATCTGTGCATGATAGTGAGGTCTACACCTTAGCAAACGATTGCACTGAATAGAAGTTCGCTCTTCCTCTCCTAAGTTCAGTCGCTGGCACATTTTTTATTGCAGCTGTGAGGAGTACGACTTCTGATTCATCCTGCATAAATCGAAGTCTGCTTAGCTCAGAACAGCTTCCTTCATTATTCTGAAATTGCGATTCTTTTCTGATGTCAGTATGCTGCAACAACGTCTCCAGTAACGCTTTTAACTGTTTATACTTCGTAGTTATAGTTTTGTCCTTGTGTATGTGTAGTAGTATTCTGACGAGCGCGGAAAGAACACCAACACAGCTTTGGTTTGCTTTTCTGTGCTTTTTAATTGATTCATTCCAATAATAAATTTTAATGAGATATTGTTAAAACGGGAAGCGAAAGGCTATTTACAGTTTGCACAGAAACCAGATGGCAGTTATAAGAGTCGAGGGGAAAGAAAGAGAAGCAGTGGTTGTAGCCTATCCCCGATGTTATTCAATCTGTATATTGAGCAAGCAGTAAAGGAAACAAAAAATTTGGGGTAGGAATTAAAATCCAGAGAGCAGAATTAAAAACCTTGAGATTTGCCGATGACATTGTAATTCTGTCAGAGACAGCAAAGGACTTGGAAGAGCAGTTGAACGAAATGAACAGTGTCTTGAAAGATGCATAAAAGATGAACATCAACCAAAGCAAAACGAGGATAATGGAGTGTAGTCGAATTAAATCAGGTGATGCTGAGGGAATTAGATTAGGAAATGGGGCACTTAAAGTAGTAGATGAGTTTTCCTATTTGGGGAGCAAAATAACTGATGATGATCGAAGTAGACAGGATATAAAATTTAGACAGGCGATGGCAAGTAAGAGTTTCTGAATAAGAGGAGTTCGTTAACATTGAGTATAGATATAAGTGCCAGAAAGCCTTTTCTGAAAGTATTGGTATGGAGCGTAGCCATGTATGGAAGTGAAACATGGACGACAAAAAGTGCAGACAAGAAGAGAGTAGAAGCTTTTGAAATGTGGTGCTACAGAATAATTATGAAAACTAGTTGGGTAGATCACGTAACGAATGAGGAAGTACTGAGCAGAACTGGGGAGAAGAGGAATTTGTGACACAACTTAACTAGAAGAAGGGATCGGTTGGTACGACACGTTCTGAGCCACCAAGGGATCACCAATTTAGTACTGGAGGGAAGCATGGAGGGTAAAAATCGTAGACGGAGACAAAGAGATGAATACACCAAGCAGATTCAGAAGGATTTCGTCTGCGGTAGTTATTCGGAGATGAAGAGGCTTGCATCGGATAGAGCTGCATGGAGAGTTGCATCGAACTAGTCCTTAGATTGAAGACCACAACAACAACAACAACATTGTTAAAAAGTGTTCTGATGTGTAATTTTTCCTTTAATCAACATAGATTTTAATCCTTTCCTATAGACAAGGAAAAAAAAAAACAGAAAAAAGAAAAATGATTGTGAAAAAGCCATACTTCCGGATCCCAGTTAAATCACTCATTTGGCAGCTAAATGATATTAAAAAGAAGTCGGAGCTAGCTCTAAAGAGGCTGATTTGGCAACACTGTAAGCGATACTGAACATATCTAGGTTGCCTGCCTCTCACAGGCGGGAATCAGGGTGCCAACAACGGTGTATTTGTTACACATTAAACTAGCATAATATCGTATGGTTAAATTCCACGGCGGAAATGTTATGACTAAAAAACTATATCATTCTTTACTGAAAGGCCCTCGCACAAAACTGCTACTGATTATGTTTCCGGCGGAAATCAGGGTTATGTGTAGTGAATGACGAAACAAATGAAGCGACCAGATGCAAACTGCTGTAAATCCACTTTTTCTCGAAAATGAGTTGGTGCCACCATTTTGTTCCCTGTGCTGCCATCTATCGATTACGCTCTTAAACACGAACAATACAGCTTTTTCCTGCCCTAAAATGTATCTCGAAAACCGTCTACAGATGCAAAACTCTGTCTATCCACATCTGGTTGCAAACAAAACTGAGTGAATCCATTGAATGATAAAGAAGCAGAACTTGGTGTATCCTTAGCATGCTTCATTATTAAAAAGGTTTGAAGATTCAAAACTCGCTTTGTACACGTTATATATTTTGTCCGAATAATACAGCCTTCTCAGCTTATTACTTCATAAACGTTACTTTTGAGCTGATGGGTGGCAATTTGTCAAGTTGTCCCTACTGAAAACTAATGTGAAACAAAAAACAGTAGCATGTCAACTGTTACCTAGCCATATTGGCGCGTTTTTCTTGGCTTGGCTTGTTTATGAGTGCATGGAGAGCGTTTGTGGTACTGTTGTTGGATAAAATACGAAAGGTGCTTTTTCATTTCCTTCATAATCATGGATGTTACTGATGGAAGACATGTACAATTAGTTCCAAAAGGAAAAGGCTGTAAAAAATCGGCCATTCCTTCTGACTGGAAGAGGGACAAAGAAAAACGCATGAGGTAAGATTTAGTCCCCAACCATAGTATTTTGTGCTATTTCACTGCATGCAAATAATAAGAAGTTCATTCGTTTCTACCACCAGACAGAATTTTTGGCCGGATAGAAAAGGTTCTCAGGTCTAAAGTCACAATTACCTCACCGAGTGAGTAGAATGAAGTGTTTGTGGATCACGGAATAGTTTTGCAACTATGAGTAGATGTCAACAGTCTGTGTTGGAAGGATGCAGTTGTTGATGTCATTAAGCCACCTCGTCAATGGCACTTCAGATTTGCCCCTGTTAAACGCGTTGTGGTCACCAGAAGTAAACAAAGAAACGGAGTAGTAAGAGCTGAAGTGGCTTATAGAATGGTGTAGGAAGAGGGATATGCAGACGAGGCAAAGAATTGGAAGAGCCTTAAACGAAGCTAAAATGAGGGATATTGATTTCCTGCTCCAAAAGCATTTTGGGTACACTTTGGAAGAAAAAGAAAATCTTGCTTTCTACAAGGACGTAATCCATTGTCAGACAGCTCGAAACAATGCAGATGGAGGTTTAGACTTTCAAATTCATCCAGAGAACAATGAGTTGCCAGTGTAATTTAGAGGGGACGGGACAGGATTTGAAAGCTTGTGACGTATTAACTACTTTCAAGCTACTGTTTAATGTCAAATACTTTGTATTAACTACTTTCAAACTACTCTTTAATGTCACATACTTTGTAATCACATTCAGTTTTAGTCATTAAATCTTTTGTAACAGTATTAAGGTGTATTTTTATTTCTATGTAATGATAATATACGCACATCGATTTCTACAGGAGCATAACTCTTTAGATCCCTGGGAACAGAGGCAAAACTCGGTGAATCCAAATTATTTTAGGTAATTACTAGCAAAATAATAGCCGGATATTTCAGGAATTGTCAGAAATATACTCCTTAGGTAAGCATAAATCTATGATGAAAAGGAATTTCGAATATCTGCCATATAAAGTAAGTAAGAAGTTTTTTTTGCGTTTTCTGAAAAAAATGTTCTAGTGCACTCACTGCATTTTGCTTCTGGACGCCTCAGATAGACTAGCACGTACACTATACACGCTTTCAGCATTTCATTTACTTACAAGGGAACCTCCCCATCGCACCCCCCTCAGATTTAGTTATAAGTTGGCACAGTGGATAGGCCTTGAAAAACTGAACACAGATCAATCGAGAAAACAGGAAGAAGTTGTGTGGAACTATGAAAAAAATAAGCAAAATATACAAACAGAGTAGTCCATGCGCAAGATAGGCAACATCAAGGAGAGTGTGAGCTCAGGGGCGTCGTGGTCCCGTGGTTAGCGTGAGTAACTGCGGAACGATAAGTCCTTGGTTCAAGTCTTTCCCTAGAGTGAAACGTTTAGTTTATTTATTTTCGCAAAGTTATGATCTGTCCGTTCGTTCATTGACGTCTCTGTTCGCTGTAATAAGTTTAGTGTCTGTGTTTTGCGACCGCACCGCAAAACCGTGCGATCAGTAGACGAAAGGACGTGCCTCTCCAATGGGAACCGAAAACATTTGATTGCAAGGTCATAGGTCAACCGATTCCTCCACAGGAAAACACGTCTGATATATTCTATACGACACTGGTGACGGCATGTGCGTCACATGACAGGAATATGTTGTCGACCCACCTAACTTGTACACTTGGCGAATGGGTAAAAAGATTCTTCTACATTGCCCGATTTAGGTTTTCTTGTGGATGTGATAATCACTCCCAAAAAAGTGATGAAAACATAAGAGTTTGTCACATAAACTGCAACAAATGAATGCAACAGTTTCACAGTCGCGCAGTTTTCCCTGTGCTCTGTCAAAATATATGTTTTTAACGTTTTCAAATTTTTCCGTTTAGGTGTAGCGTCCCCATACTACGGCGCAGTTACCTCGCATCGGACGGACGGACGGACAGATAATAATTGTCTGAAAATAAAAAAATTAAACTTTTCACTCGAGGGAAGACTTGAACCAAGACCTATCGTTCCGCAGCTGCTCATGCTAATGACGGGACCACCACGCTCCTGAGCTTACATACTCCTTGATGTTGCCTATCTTGCGGATGGACTACTCAGTTCGTATAATTTGCTTATTTTTTTCATAGTTCCGCACAACTTCTTCCTGTTTTCTCAATTGATCTGTGTTCAGTTTTTCAAGGTCTATCCACTGTGCCGACTTATAACTAAATCTGAGGGGGGTGCGATGGGGAGGTTCCCTTGTTAGAAACGGGGCGGAGCTCTGGAAAGCCATTCGCGGCGGTCAGCTGGAGTGTAGTACGGCCCAGCTCAGCGCTGCAGTGTTGTGGTCGTGCGGCGAACAGGGAGCGCGCCTGGGGCCGGTGACCCAGTAGCACAGTGCAGGGGATCGCGAGCCGCCAGCAGTGAAAGCGCTCGCCCGCGTTCCTGCGCAGCACAGCTACCCTGCGGGCTATTGCCCGCCGAGACGGCGTTTCAGCAAGACCGTCACGTTAAGCTTTAGTCTGACTGCTTCGTCTAATCAACGAGCACGTGGCGCAGAACGTGTTATCTAACATGCGGTTAAATTTGTTAACAGTTTAGTAAACAGTGTTCAGAACGCAGGTAGAAAAGAAACGTTTTTTTACGATATTGCAGTGCCTGTGTTGTTCAGAAGTACACGCATGCATGTCCGAAGGGACTTCGCATCGTACTTTTGAACAAACCAGGCACTGCAATATCGAATTTATGCGCTGAAACCGACCTAACGACTTTCAAGTTGAGTGTCCCCCCTGTACGGGAATATGCATAATGGATGTACTAGTGCAGGTTGTAGACACATGGTTGGCGACATATGGAGGTTTGGGTGTGGCTGTGTGTCTCGCTCGGATGGCATAATGGTAAGGCGACCGCTCGTGATAAGCGGCAAATCCGGGTTCGTGTCCCTGTTCGCCACGAATTTTCTTTGTCGTCATTCCATTACACATGATGGTTATCCACATTTGCAACTGCGAATGCATTTCGTGTAGAAATGTTTTAACTGTGCTGAATACAGTATAGTACTAATATACACTGATCAATAAATGATGCATATTGGCGAAGCTTTAATACTGTACGTTCTGATACAGGAATACGTTATGATATCAATACGCCGGCCGCTGTGGCCGAGCGTTTCTAGGTGATTCAGTCTGGAACCGCGGGACCGCTACTGTCGCAGGTTCGAATCCTGCCTCGGGCATGGATGTGTGTGATGTGGCTCTGAGCACTATGGGACTTAAATTCTATCGGCTGGGGTGGCCGAGCGGTTCTAGGGGCTGCAGTCTGGAACCGCGGGACCGCTACGGTCGCAGGTTCGAATCCTGCCTCGGGCTTGGATGTGTGTGACGTCATTAGGTTAGTTACGTTTAACTAGTTCTAAGTTCTAGGGGACTGATGACCTCAGATGTTAAGTCCCATAGTGCTCAGAGCCATTTGATATCAATACAGTGGCTTGTTTTTAATGTAATTCTATCGGAAACAGTCCAAGTTCGTACCGTAAGGGGTCAATATGTGCAGTCCATGGCAAGCGTGTCACCTATAAACGTGGCAGTACTTGGACTATGCGTATTATGAGAGTTGTATTGCTTCGAGATGATTCGGACAACAGTAATATACGATCAGAGGCTCCGTAGATTCACTCTAATAAAGCGGGGAATGAGACAGAAGGACGTCACAGCGAATGTCACTGTGAGTCAAAATGTTACCTCTCAAGAATCTCCAAAAAGTTAAAGAACGTCACAAAAATCAAATGGCTCTGAGCACTATGGGACTTAACATCTATGGTCATCAGTCCCCTAGAACTTAGAACTACTTAAACCTTACTAACCTAAGGACATCACACAACACCCAGTCATCACGAGGCAGAGAAAATCCCTTACCCCGCCGGGAATCGAACCCGGTAACCCGGGCGTGGGAAGCGAGAACGCTACCGCACGACCACGAGCTGCGGACCAAAGAACGTCACAGATGCGGTAGCAGAAGAAAAATAACTGGGATGCAGGAGCGACATCTGTGTGTAGCAGCAAGCAGAAACCCTCAACACCATGCTACGTCCTCCACGGCGGCAGTTCCAGACAGCTGCAGGAGTGCAGGTTTCAGAACAAACGATGCGAAATAGGCTCCATGAGCAGGGATTACGTGCCAGAAGACTCTCAAGGTCCCAACTCTAAATTGAGTTCGGGGAGGGACTCATTTCGCAAGGGCACGAAACCACTCTTAGTGGATTAGGCAGCAGTGGGACACAACACTTACGGATGAGACCTGTACCAGCCTCCACCCTGACAGTGCTGACATTTGTGTGGAGGCAATGAGGACAACATTCACACTCTATATGTCAGAAGGAAATCTGGTTCTGTCTTGACGAAAGAAAATTTTTCTCGTTCACATGAGTTGCGGAATGACTCATTTGCGCGCGCGCCATGCAATTTTCAAGGCAAGACTTCAGCAAGTAAGCGTTGTGCAAGCGAATTTAAAACCACTATTTCCATAGAAACTCAGTAAAGATAACACACACACACAACACTGTAAACAGTAGCGCCATCACAAACCAAAGACTACCGACGTCAGAAATTATCGATAGTCAAATTAATAATCAACGGATGAGGTAGCATAAACTCTGGGGACAAAGCTTGGACAACGCTTACGTGCTGCACTCTTGCCTTGAAAATGGTAGGGAGTGCTTTTTCGACGAAGTCATCCGGCTGCATTCTCATAAGCTATTTGAAAATTAACATAAACCGGGAGAAACTCAGATCTCTCACAGTTTTTCTTGGTTCACTATCCATAGCTGTTTCGGAGAAGTTCCTCCATCTTCTGTGGCTTTTACTTATTATCTCATTATTACGTATTCGCATTCACAAATACGGTAGAAAAGACAAGCATGTTTTTTTTTTTTTTTTTAAGCGAAGTATTTCTCATTAGTATTGGACGGAAGACGAAGTTTGGAAGAAGAGAACATGCAAAGTGGAACAAGAGCAGTAAGCTCGAGTCCGGACGGCGGAAGTGTTAAGTGTATCGGTCACGAGCGCAATGTAAGTCGACGAGAAGTTTCATTAAGTTGTGGAGAAAGGAATAATTTTGTCAGTGGTTGAGAGGCAGGAGGTTTGGAAGAAATCAGAAGTAGCAACACCCTGAGACGGATAACGTCATTATTTACAAGAAAAAAAATGGTTCAAATGGCTCTAAGCACTATGGGGCTTAACATCTGAAGTCGTCAGTCCCTTAGACTTACAACTACTTAAACCTAACTAACCTAAGGATATCACATACATCCATGCCCGAGGCAGGATTCGAACCTGCTAGCGTAGCAGCCGCGTGGTTCCGGACTGAAGCGCCTAGAACCGCTCGACCACAAGGACCAGCTGCATGGAAAGGCGAGTCAAACTTGGAACATTCGAGAAGACATCTCCCGCACTATTGTTGCTACAGTTTGCTAAAACTTTAAGAGCAAGAATTTATTTTGTTATCGCAGGTGTAGAGGACATCAAGAGAAGAAAGAAGAAATTACACGCAAGAAGAATTCGAAGACCCTCGCAGAAGGTGTTGGGGAGAAGATATTGTAGAGACATGGAACCTTCTACAATCAGCTCAAACCAAGTTACGAGTTTGCCATTACATCGAAGCTCATTCACGTGGCAAACCAAACTAATGTTGCAAACTTTAAGACGAACAAGAGACTGTGTATTTTACTGCCTTACGAATTTACGAGTGAAATTTGACCTGTTGTCTCCCGCGCTCTGAAATGCGAATGTTGTAGAAAATTGTATTTGATTCTGTGTAAAGGCCAAGTTTCTTATAGTTTATTTTTAGTTGAGAATAAGAAACCGACGAATTGCTGATTAAGTAGACCGTCAATCAGTCGTCATTCTTAGAAATGATGGTCTATGTTTGTAACATTAATGCGACTTATTCATCCCGCACCTTTTAGAATCAGTCAAAGCTTTTATTTACAGCATGTTTTGCTCTCAAATGACGCGTCGAAGCAGCCGTAAAATTATATTTAAATTTTGGTAATTAATTTTCTCATTAACGAGGCAGTTATTGCCAACTTAATCCAGGTCAGCGATGTTAGAAGACAGCAGAGCATCGGCACCACATATCTACGCTGCAGCCTTCAGGAGATAGGCAACATCTGAGACTCAGTTACCAAGAATCCGCCGCCATTTGTATTGCTGTATCGTACAAGACAGACCTCTAATTGACCATCATATTAAAGTGCACCACATGTAAAGAACAAATGCTTAAATAAGATAACTGACCGACAGTATATTAATTATATTGACAGCACTTGGATTTCTGTCGCTGCCAGAACCTTGCAAGTAGCCAGCATAAGGCAGCGGTGTTAATGTCACATCTCATATAAGACGTACCATCACTATTCGTTAAAACTTGGCTGCACCCTGTACGGAAGCGTTTTATAATTAATTTGTAACCAAATGTACAGACGATATTACCTTACTGAACTTTCACTATTCCTCCAAAATTAGCTGTACCCTATACGGAAGTGTATTTTAATTAATTTTTAACTAAGCATACAGACGATATTACGTTACTGAACTTGCAAGTTTATTAGAGGCTGGTGGATCATTACACTAGATTGCATTCAGCTGTCAGCTTCATTCAGTTGAGACTTCACATGGAAATATTATTATGCATGGCATTCAGGTACTAGTCTGTTTTGCAATTCATTTAACTCCATTTATGGTTCACATCGCTATTTGCTAAGAGCCCGTATAGTAATTAACGTTTGGTCATTATGATCGATCTGAACTTTTGCTGCACTAACCTGTTAATACACGTCAGCAAACATATCCTGTTCACTTAGTCTGTGCATAACCATTCCCGAAAACGTACAATAGAAACTTGCTCGCAAATCTAAATTTCGCGCCTAATAGTTAAGTGACAGTAACTATCACTACAGCAGTACCAATAATATTTATGTATTTATATCTATTTATATGATTAATTGTGTTCATTGATTTGTGAGTGTGATTGTGGGAGTGCATACGTGTTGTAGCGACCATTTCAGTCAGGTGTAAGGAGAAAAGCTAGCTGCCAGATATTTTCGTACGTCCATTTATTCAGATCGGACGTTGTGTTAGACAGGTGTGCTTGGCACCTCGTGTTATGATAGAAAGCAATGTGTTGAGTCAAGGTTGTGTTCTGAGGTACTATTTGTTCAGGACGGTATACAGTACCCTCCTTCTATTGGAGTTAAAATGTACAGCTTGGGGAGAACATTCAATTTGGTCATACATGTTGGTTACAACTGAAGCTATTTTGGAGCACATTAAAGACTTACAGATTCCACAAACGTCCATAAAAACTGTCGTAAACTGTCTGGAAAAAGTCGTGGTGGTTAATCAGTCGGTAGTGGGAGAACTTGGACCGTTTTAGTACCTGTGTCGCAGTAGCAGCAAATATCAGAGAAAAGCATAAAAGTGTATTAGAAATGCAATAGACTCGTCTTACAGTGTCGTCCAGTAGTAACAGGGAATTAATTTACACGGAAGAAGACAAGAGTCCGCTACACGATCTACATATTTTATAGTACCTATATTTAGTACGCCGAGTTCATTTTTTTAGCGCCGATGAAGCTAATTGCTGATGCAGTCCTGATGCAACCTCGCCTGCATTCCTTTACATACGTTAATTTCAAATCCCAGCGCGCCTTATATAGTGGATTTTCATTACATGCTATAAACTAAAGCTTCGATAATACATCAACATCAACAATTTCATTAGCCAATACAGTCCATCTTTATACTCGGACAGCAACTTTCACCGATTTCTTTCTTCACGACACTTTTGCGGCCTGTTAAATTACTCAAAATAATATGTCGAGGCTTCAGTGCCTGGTAGCTTAAATAATTATTGATTTTTGTCGCTTGATACTGCTGAGCACAAAATCTTTTGTTTGGTTATGTCAGCCCTAATATCGATGAAATTAAAACTATAGGACATACGGACACATTAAGTTGGTGTCCTGCCTTCCTCTCCATTATTTCTAAGGTCAACAGCAGCCATCCTGCAGTTCTGTGGGGCTTTTGTCTGCAGTCCGAGGCGCACTTACGTGGCTCTGTACCGGAGTGAACCTGCGCCTCCGACTATGTGGAGTATGCTCATCGGGACAAGTGGTAAGAAATAACAATGTCGCCGATTCCATGTCGTGCAGGCCGTTCGCAGCTACAATAGACCGTACTGGGAGATGTAATTGTGGCTTTTTTGCCAGTTCTAGAGCAAAACGAGTTTTATATTCAGACCGTTTTACAAATACATTTTATCTTTTGCACTGTAATAGCGGCCAGCTTGGTCGAAGTTTCACCATAAAATCTGCATTGTGACATGTCGCTGAACATTATATAGATGGTATCCTACAAGGCAACATCCGTGTGTTAAAGAAGTGTTTAATGCAGAATGTTTGAATTATTTCGTCCAGCCCCTATAAATGGATTTAAAATCGTATGTGAGGAGTGGTTTTACACTTAGCGTTCGAATGATGAAAGGAAGAAAGAGAAAGAAAGATTAACATTTAATACCTCTCCGACAACTGGGTCGTTAGAGACGGATCACAAGCTCGAATTAGGTAAGGATGACGGAGGAAATCGGCCTTCTTTCAAATAAACAATCCAGACATTTGCCTTAAGCGTTTTAGGACAATCATGAGAAATCTAAACCTCGACAACCGAACGGGGAATTGAATGCCAAGCCAGTGCGCTAACTACTGCGCCACCTTGGTCGCTGAGCGATGAAAGATCGAGTCATGAAACTCGATGGATCTGTTCATCAGCATCGAATGCCTTATCAAATCTCGTTATCCTCCCAGCATTAAAGAGCTCGATTTCTGTCCAACAAAGCAGCACGAAAGGGGCTGTCTTCGATTATTGAACCTGGCGCACAGTGTGGTGATCACGAGCAGTATATATCACTAGTTTCTCCGGCGTGTTAGTGAAATATTAGTGTCGAAATAGTTTTCCACTGGCTAAGCTCGAGAGCGAACGCTACCGCAAGCAGCGGTTGGATGACCTCGGTGGCAGAGACGGGTTTTCATAATGCTGTCAACGCCAGCAGCAGAGCACAGGGATCGGGCGACTGAAGTCAGTGACCCACTAGCGGAAGACGAACTGATTTTTGTTGGGCAGGGGACGTCATACTTCAAAGATATTTATTTAGACAAGTAGAGGGCCACATGGCTCACATTGGTGACATGGGAAAACACCTTAACCCACATTAGCCATTCTACGGATCGATTATATCACAGACGCCGAATTCTCTTTCTCTTGCGTGGTGAAGCTATTATGCTTCTCAAGCTAAAGGTACAAAACAGTATGTCTTTCTATTATTTTTGTAGTGTCATAGCTACCACATACCATCTTTATCGCCATCACTTTTTTCGTATTTTATGATCTTACGTTACTGAAGAAAACAACGGGAAGCCTGAATGTGGGCGGCCGGAAGGGGAACTGAACCGACGTTCTCCCGAATGCGAGTCCATTGTGCTGACCACTACGCCTTTTTTTTCTATTTTGTAGGCAACAGGAAAACGGATGTAACTACATGACGGCGTAATTAAGAGCGCAAAAAGGGTTGAAGCATCCATTCGCACACCATTAAATAATCGTTTAGAGATTAAATGCTCTTTCCTTTTATATGAAAGGCATTTTCAGTGGATTTTTCTGGGATTAGATACAGTTTTCTTTTTACATACATTAATCAATTATTTTAAACAGTTGACGTCCTCATATTTTACATGAATAAAATGGTACTTAGTTATTTGTGGCCTATCTTGACAATGTCTGCGTTTCTTGTCCTGTAGTCATAGACTGAAAGACGCACTTCCAATTTACTTTCGGAAATTCGGCTCAGATCTGCGTCGAAATTTCGGTTTTGTTATTTCTTCCACACTTTGTTTTGAGTTTACTGCATGGTGTGCAGCGCATCACTGTTGATACGGCAACCATTAAATTTGGGAGAATTGTGTCACCCACCTACATAAAACCTTTAAAAGTTTCGAAGTATAGCTATTAACCAAGAATGAATGGAAATATAAAAGTGACAGTTTCTCTCTGAAACTTACAGGTGTCACAACAATTAATTTATGCTTCTTCTGTGTATGTATTTCCTACAAGAGAGGCACTCAAATCGCAGGCTAGTAAACCGCGCGACGCGTATACTGCTGGAGTATATGCTTTCCCCTCAAGTAAACGTTTGCACTGAAGCACTGCAGCACCCTAAGTGTGCTCCAGAGCTAGCCAGACTTTAAATCGAGTCCCCCATGCCCACCTGGATATTTTGCGACTGTTAATTAAGAAATCAGCAGTCTCTTATTACCATGACAACTGCGATTTGCATGAAATTCCTCTTTATATTACTGTTTGTCCATTGTATGATAAGCAGAATAATCTCAGTGATTACGACTGTAAGTATCTCTCTCTCTCTCTCTCTCTCTCTCTCTCTCTCTCTCTACCACTAGTCCAAGACTTACATACGTAAAGATAGAAAGAAAATTACAGTTTAAAATCGGTCAAGAATGAGCACACTAGAATGCGCAACAAGATCAGTTTGAGAAGAGAGTGAAAGGGAACCAGCCGAAGCTTTCCTGAAAGAAGACTCAGGGTATACGCTTGACAGGATAAGGGACCCGGGGAAATTTAAATCGATATTTGATGCCTGTTCTCCTCAAATGATGTTACTCTGCTCCATCTCGGACGCTAATGTATACGATGTCAGAAACTAAGTCACTGACGGTAGAGTATCTGGACGAGTCTGTGTTATTCCGTCAGATATCTTAATTGCTCTGTCCAGAGTGCACTTCATTGCAGCATGCACATTAGCGGCGCTGCACTAACGTTGTTATTCTTATGTGAGTACTAGTCACTTGCCACTGCTGCCAAGGAGAGTAATTACTTTGAGGTAGATGCCACATCGTACTATGAAATGAAGTCAAAGATATAAGAGCAGACATTACTCCGGCGTATAAAAGTCCTCTTCGATGAGTTAAAGAGAGTTTAAATGCCACGTAGAGGACGAAAACCGACGAAGATTGCGGCTCTTACTATTATTTATGTTTCTCATAATGACCAAACTTATATTATTCAAACTACAATACTTGCTGACCTAGTCATATGATAGAGTTCTTGATGCAACTTGACTTTGTTCGTAATTGGCTGAGAGGTTTTTGTGATGTTCTCTACCAGCGGCTGCGGCGTAAGAGAGATACGATCTCTTTAAAATGAATGGTGTCGTTAGTGAAATCTGGAGCTTATCAGTTGACTTGTAAGCATTTTCACAAAGATAGTAAGTTGTGTTTATGGAGGTTTTTATAAGTAGACCAATTTTGAGACAAAACTGATTTTCAGAGCTGTTGAGCGAAGTACTGGTATGTGAATCGCAGTCAGATCAGAGACCGACTTTATTACATAAAATGTATCCTTTAGGTTTATGCTGTATGATGAGGCAATAAGTTTCCTTGCAATTAAACTTGTGATCATTACTGTCTGTTCATATGTAGAAGATATGATCTTCAGTTACAGTCTCATTTAGAGGGAGGAATGCAAACTTCATGTTTCATCAGATTGTGCTCTACAAAGAGCTTGCATGATATAAAGACTGGCAATAATTTTACACAAAGCATAACGCGTTCAGCCGGGAAGTTAACAGGGAACTGAACCGTAAAAACGACATTCCACTAACTGGCGTTTTTAAGAAGACAGCAATTTCAATTCAAGCGGTGTTTTAACAATGTGACGTAGCATAGTAAGGCTACTAGCGTCCGAAGAAATCGCAGAAGGCGGAAGCCCATGGGGAGAACAGTACGTCGCTAGTAACAACAGTCAGCTGTGACGAGCAAGTGCGTACGTAATATCAATACTGTTGTTTGGACACACGGTTTATAACTGTAACTTCTTGATATCAACAAATTGTAAATATTTTACGGAGTCTCTTTGTTTCCAGAGGAATTCGAATGAAATAAAAGATACCAATTGCGAGAACGGGCTTTACCTGATGATGAAGGCTCTGAAGTATACATCTCATGCTGTCACATACCTGTAACAGACAAAACCAGTTCTTTCATAGAAACTCGTATTGTTGATGAGTACAGTGTGAGAGAACATAAGATGCAAGTGTCATTTATCCGACTAGTCTGTGTATTATAACAAGTAAACAGAATATAATAAAGTAACGTCACAACTAGAGAATGTTTTAATTAGATACAAACAAAAACTGTTAATGTAGAAGTAGCAAAAAGAAAATTCTTGTAGCTATAGTATTTTTAGTTGTTTCAGTGTGGAAGCATGTAGCACGCAACATAAAATATTCGAACAAAAAAAAAAAAAAAAAAAAAAAAAAAAAAAAAAAAAAAAAAAAACGAGAAAATCCCTTTTAAAGAGAAGTTGTCAAACCCAATGGGCAAAAATGACTTGTTGTCATTCCTGTACTGAGCCGAAAGAAAGTTTTGTATTGCCTTCACTAATAGTGACTGCTGATGTCTAATTAAAGGTGAATAACGTTCCGCAAATATATGTTAAGTTAGCATGTAGATGTCTTTTTGCAACGGTAACATTCTATTAGATTCTGTTTTTAACATTCCGTTCACAGTTAGAAGTCAGTTCTCACGTGGTCCGTATCACTTATTTGTCCACTTCGGAATGCAATAAAACTTATTATTTACATAAAATTTGTTGTTTCATACTTTATCCGTGGGTTTAAAAAGCGCCCAGACGCTTGGAAATCATTTTTTACTGACAAAAATTGATAAACCACCTGAGAGGTGCAGCACGACATTGGATGGGAAGCAAAGGGCGCGCCTATCGGAGGGTTAAGCAACTTGATGACTACTGCCACTTATGAAGGCATCATATATAGTGATATAAATATTGTTGAGCATTGAATCCTACTCCTACTCAAACCAACAGGCATTGTTTGCCTAACTGTACAAGGCAAAAAACATGTTGCTGTTTCTACCATGCGTCGAAGTTACCAACGAAACAGGCGCGAATGAACTGTGCAACTTCTCTTCAGACGCAGATCACACCAAAGTCCATATGTTTTAATTTGCTGAATTTATGAACCCCTGCTTGGTATTTATTTATGGCATTACTCGATTGTAGCGTGTCGCAGAGCACTCTACCGCTTTCGGTCGTAGCTTCTAGCCGCTAGAATGTAGCGTGTTTCATTATTTCTGACAGCCAAACGTGCATTCATACGGAAATATCATGAATCACAAAGAATTTGGCCTTCGAGGTTAGAGGACTTCTCGGTTTCAATAAAGAGCATGTGAGGATTATGGTAGAAAAGGCGAATGGTCGACTTCGGGAGCGAGGTGGAGCAGTGGTTAGCACACTGGACTCGCATTCGGGAGGACGACGGTTCAATCCCGTCTCCGGCCATCCTGATTTAGGTTTTCCGTGATTTCCCTAAATCGCTTCAGGCAAATGGCGGGATGGTTCCTTTGAAAGGGCACGGCCGATTTCCTTCCCCATCCTTCCTTCACCCGAGCTTGCGCTCCGTCTCTAATGACCTCGTTGTCGACGGGACGTTAAACACTAACCACCACCACCACCACCTCGACTTCGGATTATTGGGAGAATTCTAGGAAAATATGGTTCACCTGTAAAGGAGACCACACTATAGAAAGCTAGTGCAATCTGTTCTTAAAGGAAGACATCGAAGCAATACAGATGGGGCTGCTAGATTTTTTACGAGTAGGTCCGAACAACATGTAAGTGTTAGGGAGATGCTTCAGGAACTCAAATGGGAATCTCTGGAGGGAAGACGACATTCTTCTCGAACACTTTTGAGATTATTTAGAGAACCGGCATTTGAAGCTGACTGTAGAACTGATAAGATACGAGAAATTGGGGCTCATACGTAGGCATGTAGCAGTCGCTTCTCCCTCGTTCTGTTTGCGAATGAAGTAGGAAAGAAAATGACTAGTAGTGATGCGGAGTATCCTCCGCCATTCGCCGCAAGGTGGACTGTGGAGAATCGATGTAGATACATTGGCCCTAGTACAGATATTTAAATAACGTTGTTGGTGGCTGTCTCCCCACGTACTGGGCAAATACTACTCCTGAAGCAATATTGCTGTTAAGCAATGCTAACTCCCAGATCCTTCTTAGTAAGTTATAAGAAAGGTGTTTTATACTTGTTTCCTTGGTTTCTTAGAGAGTGATGAAATGTTTGGAGATAGTTGAAAAGTAAAATGAACACAGAAACTGAAGCAACGTGCTGCTCTTCTTTCAACTTATCCTCTCCCCAAGAGAAGAAAATTTAGTTGTTCAGTTTTTCAGAATTCTATAATAACCAGGAGAAAGTGATTTTACTGTTTCCGGGAAATGACAGAGAAAAGAGAAAATTCTATTTGTCATGACATGGCTTTGTTAGAGTGGGGTCCAACAAATCTCACCTGTCATCGACATGGAGAAATTAAAAAGTAATTTTCTCGTTTTGCAATAGTTTCTGTTCTATCAACCGTCGCAGTTTTACATCATGTGTTACAAGAGATTGCATATGTTCACTGTCGTTACGCCTATACATGTATGCTTTTAACTCTTTGTCATAGAGCACTCTACCTCCTATAGAATATAGCTACATCCGATATGGGTAAAAATTTTAAATGTCTACACTACATATTTCCTGAGTAGAAATGAATTACCAAGTTCGTGTGAACAGTATCAATGGCTGTAGATTACACTTTCTATAAGCAGCTGTCATTTTCCAGAATAAAGTGCGGAAGGGGAATATGCGATGTAACTTGCGTAGTGATCTCGTTGCAGCAGGGTAGACTGCATAGTCCTTGCGAAAGAGATGATCCATCTTCTTCTCAGAATTTTCTCCCAAGTAGGACATTCAGTGCTCGCGGCTTTAGAGTGGGCATAGGGCTATTGACTTCCGGATGACTGCGTCCGCAGTAACGGCAGGCGGCGGAGAATGGGAGAATGGGAGCGCATCTGCAGTCTCCGCGGGGGCCCGGTACGCCAGCCGAATGACGCGCAGCAGCAGCAGCGGGACTCCACGTTGTCACCCTGAACACGTCCTCCTCCAGACGCCTCGATCGTCACGGGGTCAGCGCGCCCAACGGCAGACGACGCGAAATCGCGAAAGGACCTGTTCCGTTCCTCTGGACCGTGGTTAAGTACTCATGCCGCCCCATCGTCCTTGTGGCCCCAGTATTCGAAATGGTAGTAAGTAAAAAGGAGCATAAAACCACGAAATGTGTGAATAGTTTCGCAATTAACTCAATCGATTAGTATAATTATATCAGCGACTGACTTCTCACAAACCTATATAAGTGTTGTATCGTTGTATATACCGACAAGGAAAGGACTGCCTGTAAGAGTCGTATGATATTAATGGCTTCTTCAGTCACTGAAGCGGAAGGAATTTTATAAGCTTCCGCCAGTGGCACCTTCCTCAAAGATTTCGCTGGACGCTGGCATTGTTTCTGTTGTCTACACGGTCTAGACTTGATCGATAGGCAACTAATAAAACAATACATTCCGAAGACAATTCAGTGATATTCTGAATGTTTACCAAAACGTCGGCAGGTGATGGTTGAAGTGATCAGTGTAGCAAATGTCTACTAATATCAGTATTTCAGGCCTCTGTTTTGATCACAAGCAAGGTAGATTCTTCGTACACGTTGGTCAGGGGCCTGAAGATGGCGTAGTAAAACGCCGAAACTGGTTGCCAAATCAAATGAGGTTGAAAATTGACGGCTGAAAGATGTTCAATTTGACATCCTCTACCGAACAGCCGAGTCCCGCAACCACCCCTAAAAGGATGGACATACAGATAGGTTCGCAGGAGAGCTGTAATGTTGATGCATTAAGTTGTTCTGAAAGCGGTGCTGATATTCAAGACAATAAAATCGGGTTAAAAGCTGTGAGCTATCTGGGGAAGTTAACCTTGCATTACTGAGCAACTGTTTCACCAGGTATCCACTCTAGCTTACCAAATTCCCAACCACACTAACATTAATTATAATCTTTTAATAGTCATATTACGACAACCGGTGATTATATATATATATATAATTTAAATAAAAAGAAATAAATCAGTTTATATTTGGACATTTATTTTAACATTGATCATTGTTCCGTTAAAATTTCAGCATATTAAACTTGATTCATAACTAAACTGGTGCCTTATTTAGGACTGTGAAAATGTGAGTTTGTAATCTTACGGAACACATCAACTATGGAGCCAAGATTGGGAGACTGCATACAACACTGCATTCATAAAATAACACACGAAGAACGTTGAAACATGCAAGAGGAAATTAACCACAACCAACTGATTCAATTTTCACCCAAAGAAGTTACGTTCGTAGCGCAATCCTGTCCGTCATGAAATTACCACACACTGGTATACTAAATTCATACTAACTCTCTGTGAAATCTTCCCGAAAAGAATAGCTGAGGGCTACTTTGATGATTACACTACATGCTTCACGTGGTCAACTTGGTTTACACAAAGAGTGTAACTCCACAATAATTTTTATAATTAAAATAAATTACATCGAAACGCAATGTAGCAAAGAAGAACCTCGAACTGGTTACTATCGACTTACTATTAACCTGATGGGTCAAACAATTGTATAAGCACGTGGTACTGGTCTCACAAAGTACACCCCACGTGGGTTGAACATAAAGAAAAGTTGCTATATTGAAAAATATTGTCAAGACGAGACGTTATAATCTCATGCACATTCGCATTTAAGATTGATGATCTTAGAGTTACGGATCATCAACACGTGGTTCTACTTTACTCACAAAGTAGTGACAAAGCAACTACTGGAAGATATTCTGAGCTTCACACTCGAATTACACTGCGTTGCAATGTAAGATAACATAAGATATTTTAGATCTAAACCTGAAACAAAGGAGATTAAATTTTCAGTTAGGCTGAACTTAAGAAATCTATTGTCCTACGGACTTAGCAGAGACACGCTAGCCGGAGATCTTATCACTTCAGATGCTCGCCGCGGACAGACTGCCGTGCGACCCTACAGAGGGTGCTTCACAGATACAAACGGAAGTGACCAGAGAGGCAGCTTCCTATACCAACATGACAGGGGACGGACAGGACCATACCAAGAATAGAAACCTCTTTGCTTTTAGAAAGCATAGCTACCTGTTCCGACGTTGGTCCTATTGTTCTCTAGCAGACCGGCTTGTCTGCTAGCATCAAGCATGCAACTAGAAATACATTTGCTCATTCATCCTTTCACACAGAAGGGAATGGGGATGACAGTATCTTAACATATACAGTATATAAAAGAAAGCGGATGTAGGTTCTGTATAAGACTGTGTGACATGAATTACATATAAGCTGTGTTTTAAAGTGTAGTAGTGTGACAGATCGTTCTTGATTATGAGTAAAAGTAACACGTTCCACTGCTCAGTCTCCTCCCAGATAGAGTCAGAAACACCACAGTAAATTTAGAAGTGGAATGTATGCCGTAAATGACAACAGATTTAAGAAATTAACATGAAAGGAATAAAACAGAGACCTTTCAGAGCTTCTGTAAAGTCTGGAAGGTAGGAGACGAGGTACTGGCAGAGGTAAAGCTGTGAGGATAGGGCGTGAGTCGTGCTTGGGTAGCTCAGTTGGTATGCCGGCACGGTAGCTCAGCGTGTTCGGTCAGAGGGTTAGCAGCCCTCTGTAATAAAAAAACTGAGTTAATCGATCAACAACGAACCTAAACGGCTGTCTTACGACGTCCGCCCCGAGCAGATGCAACGAACAAAAGCGAACAAAATGAGATTAAAAAAAAAAAAAAAAAAAAAAAAAAAAAGTTGGTAGAGCACTTGCCCGCGAAAGGCAAAGGTCCCGAGTTCGGGTCTCGGTCTGGCATACAGTTTTAATCTGCCAGGAAGTTTCATTTTTTGTTTGTTTGGAGTTACATGTCCGCAGTCCTTGTACACATCGAAATTGCCGTCACACCGCTCCACGCCTTCGGAGTTGCCAAAACAAATGGCATAGCCTATTGATAAAGTGGAGTAAACGTATAACATTCCGTCCACTCTCCCTGAAGCGACCGCAGCGTCATTCTCCGCATCGGAGGTATGGAGGGCCGTCAGGTCAACACACCACTCTCCCGGTCGTTCTCAGCTTTCGTCACCTGGAGCCGCGGCTACTTAGTCAAGTAGCTCCCCAATGACATCACGAGGCTGAGTGCCCCTCGTTCCAGGGCTAAAATCACTAGCGCTACCTGGAATCTTCCGCAGTCGTGGAGTATTGTGATGTATTTCATTTTCTGCATCTGAAGGAAAACTACTTGCAACAATCCATACTGAGTTTGGAGCTACAATACACCGTCATGTGACACAGAATTTAGATGCAGTGTGATACTAAGTGGTCTATCAACTCTCTGTAACGTACCGGGGATTGCAAAGGAAGTGGCGGCCCGAATTCTCAAGCATATCGCAATCGAGGCGAGAGTGAAAATCAAGCACAGATCAGCTTTCAATATCAAGCATAACGTTTTGAACAACACAAAAGTCGGCGACCGCTGTCTTCCGCTACTGGTTCATACCCGTTCAAAAGCCGTCCCCCCCCCCCCCTCCAACCAAGACAACAACGCAACGGAAACGTTGTAGGTGTATCAGGCCAATTAATTGGCTTCTTTCGGAGCCTAGTTACCATGCCATGTGCGAGTGTTATATGTGACATTATAATAAACAATGTGATGTTGCGTGTTTGTAGGACGTACTATGGTGTGGTGCTAATAGATTATACTGGTACGTGGCAAATCGTCATAAGAGTATACTACCGAAATTTCCTGATGAGTTTTCAAGAGCTTCGCAAGACGAAACAATGCAGGAAGCTGTCCAATCTAAGAGGGTATCTTTTGTCTATAACTATGTCCCAGCTGATTCTGCACAGGGCACAGTCAAATACGCCAGCGCTTTGGGCTATCAAATTTTGGCTCCTCCCTGCTCCCCTTCCACAATCTCCTGCCATGACACCCAGTGCTTCTTCCTCGTTCTTCGGATGAAGAAACAATTGCGTTACTGGCATTTCTGCAATGAAGATAAAGTGATTTTCGAGGTGGTACATTTCCTGAACAACTAAAATGCAGACGTCTACATTACAACTAAGGACTCTCTGCCAAGTAGTCAATCGGTGGAAAAGTAAGTCGCTTAGTAGGGTGAATAAAAGTACGTAGAGAAGGACTAGCAGTGTCAACAAGATCCACGGTCGCGACTTGATTTTTCCGTATGATTCTACCCCACCCGCCTCCTCCTGTGTTACAAACATCGTTTAGAAAGAACTTGAGTATGGGCGAATGATAGGAGTGGGGTTCGCAGTTATCTATGCGAGAGACAATAAGGGGAGGTAGAGGAACTCGCTGTAGTACTACAAGCAGGAATAAAACAAGAGGGCGAGAGGTGCGGTGAGGCGCGAGGCAGCGGGCAGGCGGAACGCGGCCGCCGTGGAGTGGGAGGCGGCGCGGTGGTCCGGGGTCAAGGCTGCGCCGCCAGCTGTGGCCGCGCCGGCATAAACACGCACCACTGTGCGCGCCCGCTCTCTCCTTCTCCAGGTCTTCTGTTTATATCACTCGTTATGGGGCAGGCGGCACACTTCCTGAACCCTAACAGCTCTCCAGCAGCAAGTTTCACGAGATTCCTTCGAACGGTTAAGGGTACCTTCAGAGCATTGCTAGCGCATTGAAGAGGAATCTGAACTCGAAACAGAATGCTACATCCTCTAACGTTTGCCTCCGGATACGGACCGGAGGAATAAAGGAATACGAAGGAGCAATTATACACTACTGGCCATTAAAATTGCTACGCCAAAAAGAAACGCAGATGATAAACGGGTATCCATTGGACTAATATATTATACTAGAACTGACATGTGATTACATTTTCACGCAATTTGGGTGCAGAGATCCTGCGAAATCAGTACCTAGAACAACCACCTCTGGCCGTAATAACGGCCTTGATACGCCTGGGCATTGAGTCAAACAGAGCTTGGATGACGTGTACAGGTACAGCTGCCCGTGCAGCTTCAACACGATACCACAGTTCATCAAGAGTAGTGAGTGGCGTATTGTGACGAGCCAATTGCTCGGCCACCTTTGACCAGACGTTTTCAATTGGTGAGAGATCTGGAGAATGTGCTGGCCAGGGCAGGAGTCGAATATTTTCTGTATCCAGAAAGATCCTTACAGGACCTGCAACATGCGGTCGTGCGTTATCCTGCTGAAATGTACGGTTTCGCAGGGATCGAATGAAGGGTAGAGCCACGGGTCGTAGCACATCTAAAATGTAACGTCTAGTGTTCAAAGTACCGTGAATGCGAACAAGAGGTGAGCGAGACGTGTAACCAATGGCACCCCATACCATTACGCCGGGTGATACGCCAGTATGGCGATGACGAATACACGAATCCAATGTGCATTCACAGCGATGTCACCAAACACAGATGCGACTATCATGATGCTGTAAACAGAACCTGGATATTTCCGAAAAGATGAAGTTTTTCCATTCGTGCACCCAGGTTGGTCGTTGAGTACACCATCACAGGCGCTCCTGTCTGTGATGCAGCGTCAAGGGTAACCGCAGCCGTGGTCTCCGAGCTGATAGTCCATGCTGCTGCAAACGTCGTCGAACTGTTCGTGCAGGTTATTGTTGTCTTGTAAAGGTCCCCATCTGTTTACTCAGGGATCGAGACGTGGCTGCACGTTCCGTTACAGCCAGGCGGATAAGATGCCTGTCATCTCGACTGCTAGTGATACGAGGCCGTTGGGATCCAGCACGGCGTTCCGTATTACCCTCCTAAACCCACCGGTTCCGTAATCTGCTAATAGTCATTGTATCTCGACCAACGCGAGCAGCAATGTCGCGATACGATAAACCGCAATTGCGACAGGCTACAATCTGACCTTTATCAAAGCCGGAAACGTGATGGTACGCATTTCCCCTCTTTGCACGAGGCATCACAACAACGTTTCACCAGGCAACGCAGGTCAACTGCCGTTTGTGTATGAGAAATCGGTTGGAAACTTTCCTCATGTGAACACGTTGTAGGTGTCGCCACCGGCGCCAACCTCGTGTGAATGCTCTGAAAAGCCAATCATTTGCTTATCACAGCATCTTCTTCCTGTAGGTTAAATTTTGCGTCTGTAGCACGTCATCTTCGTGGTGTAGAAATTTGAATGACCAGTAGTGTATTTCATAACGACTGTAGTCGCCGCAGTGCTTGTTGCTTCGAACATACATGCATGTTCGAAGGAACTTTGCATCGTAATTCGGAATAACACAGGCAATGCAATATCGTATCATATTATCTCAAGTCTGGATTACGCGATGAATAGACGAGGCAACGAAATACAATACCTTGCAGCTGAGTACAATACTATGCCTGGCTCATAAAGTGGCCACTAGGCGAACAGACCATTCATTTTGTAATAACACTTTATCCAAATCGAGGTCTAGTACAGGGTTTATTGAGGATTAAGCCATCGTTCATTACGTTGCCAAGCAAGGACGATGAGAATTAATGAATTCTTACACGGCAGATCATGTATCCGTCTTGTTTGAACATGGAAGCTCGTAAATTGCAACCATATTATTGTCTCTGTAAGATTGGCTTTTCCTGCAGTGGTAATACGGCTCCCGTCAGGTCACCGAAGTTTAGCCCTTCCGGGCGCGGCTAGCACTTGGATGGGCAACTGCCAGGGTCCGCCGCGGGCTGTTGGCAAGCAAGGGGCACCCAGCACTTGTGAGGCCAATTGAGGAGGTACTCGACTCCAGTCACGAATACTGACAACGGCCCAGAGAGCGGTGTGATGACCACCTGACCCTCCACGTTCGCATCCAGTAATGCCTACAGCTAAAGATGACATGGCGGTCGGTCGGTACTGTTAGGCCTTCCGAGGCCTATCACTTTCTAATTGCTTCAGAATATTTTTATGCACCAAGGTTATTCGCCAACTAGAAAACTCAGTATAATCTATTGCACCAGTTCAGTTCTTTCTTTTCTGGGATGTTCGTGACGATAAATCCACGATTCATCTTTTGAGTGACCTAATTAAGTTATACACTGTCATGAAACATTGGTAGTTTACTTTACCATACTAGGTGACCGATATGGTTGAGTTCCAGAATAGACAAATTAAACCAGTAGCTTTAGAGGTGACTCCTGATTTATTACGGTAATTAGTCGTACGAAAATCGTATTCGCAGCCAATTAGATTTGATATCAACAAGAAACATACTGAGTTTTGAGAATGCAAAAGTAATCCCGAGAAATTTACTATTCGCTATCATCTGGCCCAGTGACTAGTGAGTAGAAAAAATGTCGGGACGTTGCTTCAAAAGGACCCTGTTGCTGTACCGATAACCAGTGAAAAATATACCAATGTGGATTTTTTCTATACAGTTAGGGAATAACATAGGCCATAAACCATTGAGAAAGAATCATTAAGTTTTCTACCTTGTCACTTACCTAAGGTGATATAAAACTGACGAAGAAAATGCTCAAATTAAATGATTACAAAAACGTAACGATAACGATGACAAGCCATTAGCACCGCTCTCAGTATTCACGCCAAGATCGATGGTGAAGCTGCTATTACTCCGGTCTTATTTCAAGCGAAGCGCATTTCAAAGCAATGTACAGGCTCTTAACTTTTGAGTGGTTTCCTCAGACGCCACCGTATTTTCACGAATGATTTCTTTATAAAGTCAATATTCGTCTTCGTGGCTAATTCTAGTCCAGTTGAGTTTATGGCATTCCATTTCTATTAATTTACATGTCTTTGAGAAGTTAAACCCTAACTCCTATTTTCTACGTAAGTTTACAATAACACGATGAAAGTGTGACACGTGTTGATGAAAACAGTAAATTAGTAATCACTACGAGCAAAATCTTCAGAAAGTCGGCGGGCCGCGCGGTATTAGCCGAGCGGTCTTAGGCGCTGCAGTCATGGACTGTGTGGCTGGTCCCGGCGGAGGTTCGAGTCCTCCCTCGGGCATGGGTGTGTGTGCTTGTCCTTTAGATAATTTAGGTTAAGTAGTGTGTAAGCTTTGGGACTGATGACCTTAGCAGTTAAGTCCCATAAGATTTCACACACATTTGAATATTTGAAAGTCGGCGGTAACACCTCATTAACGATCAACATACGTTACGAAGTCTCGTAGAGGTGACGTTTACCTTTTGTATATCATAAACCATTCGATCACATACTTACAAGAGCACCGCGCCTACCCTCCTATCACCGATTTCGTCCAAATTAATGGTATACGCACGACTTGACCGAAATGAAAGTGATGGAAGGGGGGGCTCCAAATGGCCAAGCATTTAAAAAGAAACAACATTTTTGGCGCGGGTCTGACGAGTTATGACCTGTTTTCGTTCGGGTAGCCTCCCTGCAGTGGATGGCACAGCGGAAAAGTGCAGAACGGTAATCGAGGTTTGTGGGTCGAGTCACTATCAGAAAACTTTCTTTTTTATTTTCGATTTTGATGCTGCTTACAATGCAAATAAATTGAAATAATGCCCAATATATTGTATTTATTAATATTTTCGTATACCGAGCGAGGTGGCGCAGTGGTTAGCACACTGGACTCGAATTCGGAAGGACGACGGTTCAATCCCGCGTCCGACCATCCTGATTTAGGTTTTCCGTGATTTCCCTAAATCGCTCCAGGCAAATGCCGGGATGGTTCCTTTGAAAGGGCACGGCCGACTTCCTTCCCCATCCTTCCCTAACCCTCTGAGACCGATAACCTCGCTGTTTGGTCTCTTCCCCCAAACAACCAACCAACCAACCAACCAATATTTTCATAAAAGGCATGAAAAGGAAAGGTAAAGGAAATTTTGGGATTGCAAATACGTTTTCAAGAAATCATATCCCGATGACTCTGCATCAAAATGCATTCCATGCCACATCACCAACTACCCGCGCCAAGCTCTGCTGTGATAGAAAACCTTTTGTGAATGTAAAACAAATTAGTTTTTCTGCACGAATTTTAAAACAACTATGTAATTGCAAAAATCGGTCTTTGTAACATGTGCAAGAAGCCGAGAAACCTGCCGCTGCCTCTGTTTTTACGATGAATATCAGCCTAACACTCTTAAATCGTCACTTGTATCTAATTTCATATAGGGTTTTCCAGGAGGAATGGTCAATATTCAAGAACATTACAGGAACGATCATTCAAAGGAAAAACGTCTTGTAGTCATTGCCTCTAAAATGCATAACCTAAGAGCTACGAGCATTTGTTTAGTAGAAGACATGCGTTCCATAGTAGTGCTCATAGTTCATAAAGTATGCATTTTAGAGCCCATGTTTACTAAGCTTTTCTTGCTTCGAATGATCGCTTCTGTCATGTCCCTCAATATCGACCACTCCTCTTGGGACACATTGTACACGAAGTTCTATAGTACAATCTACAATCTCCTCCTGGAAATTTATTAGCAATCTCTAAATTCTCTTTGCCTTTTTCATACTTTTTATGAAAATATTAATAAATACAGTACGCTGATTCTCATTTCGTTTTATTTGCAATCTAAGTAACATAAAAATTGAAAATAAAAAAAGATTACAAATGTTTCCGCACAGAGCCTCGACCCCACTGCCCTGGGATTACCTTTCTGTACTCTTCCCGCTGCGCCAACCACTGCCTGGAAACGACGCTAACTTAAGCAACTCATAACTCGCCCGACCCGCTCCAAAAATGTTATTTTTTCTAAGCCCTCGGCCATCTGGAGCTCCGACTGCTGTCACTTTCATTTCTGGCCAAGCCCCGCATACACCAGAAATTCGATCTGAATCGGTGATGACGCGTAAGGGCGGTCCCCTTGTAAGACTAAAATGTTGCGTCGTATCTGAGTGCGCCGTTATCTCTCGATTACAACCAGTAAGCAACATTGTGCAACGCGCACCGGTGCCGAACAGAATGCGGTCCCGGCTGCGAGCGGAGGCGGATCGCGTGGCCCTCGCCCACGCCTGCATGCCGTCTCACCTTTCACGGCGCGACGTGTTACCGTGGAAACTGCTGCACTTGCTGTTTGCGCTGGGGCAGTCCAGCGCGAACAAAGTGCGACAGCCAGAGTCAGGCAAAAATCCTGTGAGACGTTTACTACTATCAAAAGATAAAAGCATTTTCCTGACAATATTCTCAATTCAACGTCCCAAACTGCTACTCAAACCCAGCGTACAAACGGTTTACCTTTCCTTACAAGTTGCTAGATATCATTAGTTAACCGCAAACTAGCAGCAACTGAAAATTTCCTAAAATTCAAGAAATAAATTAACGGCATTTGAATAAAAATAGCGACGCCGGTTATATAAGTCATCAAAAAGATTTATTGTTTCACTTTGCGCTAGGCAATATGCACCATATCAAGTGCAGAAATGGTGCGTTTTCTAAACGGTAAGCGTATATTTCATTTTTTACCCACCCAGTTTCAAAGTCAGAATAAAGTAGGAGTATATCGTTTCTTCTTCAGTAACACGTTTTCGGGTACGTGACACCGTCGTCGCGTTGCTAAGAAAACAGCTGTTTCGGCCACTTTTGTGAGTGGGCGTCATCGAGGACTATGGAGACGGTAATGCAGAAAGCTTTGAACAAGGTCGAAACAGATGTTTTGTTAGGAACGTGACGACTTGGACACATACCCGAAAACGTGTTACTGAAGGCGGCAACGGTACGGAAACCTACGCTCGCACTAGCCACTTTTTGTTTCCCAAGTTTTTAAAAAAAATATATTTCCGACAGCAGACAAATGACAAGAATCTAGACCGATTGTCTTACGTTTGCAACCCCGAAACTAAAAAATGAGTTTTGTAAAACAGTCTCAGTTGCCAACATCATTGTCACACATTAAAAATTGTTAATTTCTATTTATCCTAGGCGAGTCATCTTTAAATCAACGTACCTTGTCACTGAATATAAAAACATGTACAGTGACTGAAGATGAATTCTGAAAAATCGAAACCGGAAACGGGGCTTCAAAAAAAAAAAAAATGCTTCAAATGGCTCTGAGCACTATGGGACTTAACTTCTGAGGTCATCAGTCCCTAGAACTTAGAACTACTTAAACCTAACTAACCTAAGGACACCACACACATCCATGCCCGAGGCAGGATTCGAACCTGCGACCATAGCGGTCGCGCGGTTCCAGACTGAAGCGCCTAGAACCGCTTGGACCGGCCGGCGGAAACGGTGCTTTTAAAGTAAAATGATATATAACCAGATTGTGACTGACTGCTGATCTATGTTATAAATATTCTGTTTTCGTAAGACGTTTTCTGCCAAAAAGTAAGTTTTGACGTGAAATTTATCTAAAGAGGAAAATGTTTAATATGAACAAGCAGCATTACTTTCACCAATCGTTAAAATTACAGTAGCATTTTTTAAAAATATTGTTGGTCTGTTTGAGAGGGAGGGAGATGAGAGGGTTAGTGCGTCACAAGCCACACAGGGTTCTCATAACATGAATGCACCATTACACTCATTTAAACGTACCTAATAGTGACCGAAATGCATCATGAAAAGCGAAGATAAAAGTGAAACACATTTACTTTTTAACTGAATGCGGTTTTTCGTAATTTCTCTGCATACAGGAGTAACTCGTTGACGGCACTTATTGAGGATGAAACAAAGTAATTTTAAAATGTTCAGACATAAATTATTCATATACGCTACAAGAAACATGATGGCTGGAGTGGTTGCTTTGAGAAGGACAAGGCCGATTCCCTTTTCCATCCTTCCTCCCTCCTAGGTTGTAATCCGTTTGTAATGACCTTGTCGTTCACGAGACGTAACATTCGAAGATTCACTTCTTCCTTAAAGCTAGAAGTTATAAGTCGCTAGTCATTTTGTCACTGTTTTGTAATTTTGGTGCTGTAACAAATAAAATGGGAGGCTAATGAGGCCTTTCTATGAATATTTTCATCTGATATGTATTTCACTGGTTCCACAAACGTCTGCATCGTTTTCAATTTCTCCTTTCCTATAATTGTGATTCTAGGTATGTTTAACGTTTAATTTTTAACAAAAAATAGGAGGTATTTGTCATTCAGGATAAATCATCAGCTTATTCCCAACGAAATTTTGTGGAAACATCTGCAAGGACATGCGAAAGAAAAATAACGAATAAATCTAAACCATTGAAACAAACATAATTTAATCTCCACATGAGAGGTCAACATTTTTTAACTGCGTATCGCGTTTAAGCGCCATGTTGCAAACGTTGCTCACTGTGACGATCGTCTCATCCACGATAGCCTGGAACCGCACCGTCCAGCATTTTCTGCCACATCAACAGTAATTTCTGCAACAATTTATGGCATAATTGGCCGTCGATGTTTCCCAGGAGCAGTTCTCAAATAGCCAGTTAATTCGAACGTCCACACAATGTTCTTCAACTGTTCAATACCGATAAGGGAAGAAGACTTCTCTGCAGTTCCTTTAATGTGCCGATACTCGCAAAGAGCAATAGCACTGTTGCTGTCGTTTTCATAAAACAGTTTGACTACTAAAGCTCTGCTCACCTTACTCAGACCCATGTTTACTGTCTGCAACTGTAATGCATAATGGTGCTTGGGTTTCACCTCCGCGTCACCGTACCAGCATCGGCACCTAACGGCAAGTTATAACATTAAACACTGCTAACAACGGAAATCCTGCAGTGCACAATGTGAAGTTCATACGGAAAGTAGTTTTCGGTCTATATTGACTCTAGGAGTGGGAGTTTAATTATAACCACCCTGTATATTAAAGTCTTGGCCGTGTTTGGCTAGTGCGAACTTTGACCTTCCCCTAATGTGTTGCTCTCTATACCTTCCTAAAACTTCCCGTAATATCTTCCTGTTTGTCAGATATTACGGGAAGTAGTTTTAGGAAGCAGTTTATATCCTCACATATTATTTTTTTACTAAGTTTTCGTTAGTTCTGAGTGCAAATGTTGAGTTTTTGTTCCTGAATAAGGCAGCTGTTTCGTCTGACACGGAGTATTCGTACGCTTCGGTGGTTCATCTCATCATTTCTGCTTTATTACATTTTTCAGGTCTTGAGAAGTTTTTTTGTATTTTAACAGGTGGTATTGATTAATTTTATGCTATACCCATTATAAACGGGTATTATTTTAATAATATATATTACGTCGTTATAATATACAAATGTGTTTTGTAAAAGAATTCTTTTACACTACTAAACAATGTACACTTCGGCACCTTACTTGTAATCACTTGTACCTGACATTGTCAAAGTTTTGTAACACAGTGCAAACTATACTGTTTCCTCACAGGATCTACGTCACACTACAGATTCCGTAGTCGCTAACGAGTGTGTTCCACTTCTCAGTTTACAAAGAACATATGTAGAAATTTCTGTATCCTGGAAGGAAAAATTTGTTTTAATTATGTTTGTGGCCAGATTTCCGCCGAGTACGACTGAAGATGATGAACGTGGAGTAAACTACTATTGTCTCGCCAAATATCACAAACATCTCGCAGCCCTGCATACAAACAAGTGCTCTCACCTAAAATGCGACAAATGAATGGTAATATGGGCTATACAACTAACCAGAAAAAAATGTTTTCTCTAAGACTTCAACTTTTTTAGTAGCCGTAAGTGTTATTCTAATTCAAGATAACAGCTCTTGTTTATTCGTCTTACTTTACTTGAAGATGAACGCAAGCATGGATTTGGTAACTGTGCCCTGGACTAATTATGACAAACCGAATGTGATACTGTTTCTTACGAATCTGCATATTTAGATACAGTAAAGGATATTGCAGCAGAGATGTGAAACCTAATAAGCCTTTTATGTTTCATCTACTTAGATCACGGATACCTAAGAGTATCGCAGAACGACTCATAGTTTCCATCTGGAACTACCTCTCTTCTCTCATTAAGAAACAGCAGAAGGTCACTCGTTAATTTTTTCAAAATTTATTCCTCCAGACTAGTACTCTTAGAGTTAGGAGATATCTAGGTCATCAGAGACAAAGTACACTCACGTGACAAAAGTCATGGGATGCCTCCTAATATCTTGTCAGTCCTCCTTTTGCGCGGCGTAGTGCAAAATTCGATGTGGCATGGCTCAAGTCGTTGGAAGACTGCAAAAATAAAGAGCCTTGCTGCCTCTTTAGCAGCCCATAATTGCAAAAATGTTGCCGGTACGGGATGTTATGCACGAACTGACATTTCGACTGTGCCCAATAGAAGTTTTATGGGATTCACGTCGGCGATTTGGTTGGGCAAGTAATTCCCTCGAATTGTCCAGAATGTTCTTGAAACCAATCGCAAACAGTTGTGATCCGGTAACAAAGCGCATTGTCATCCATAAAAATTCCATCGTTTTTTGGGAACATGAAATCCACGAATGGCTCCAAATGGTCTCCAGGTAGCCGACAATTCTCAGAAGACCCAGTCCATTCCAAGCAAACACAGCCCATACCATTATAGAGCCACCACCAGCCTGCACAGTGCCTCGTTGACAACGTAGGCTCATCGCTTCGTGGAGTCTGTTCCACACTCGTACACCACCCTGAGCGCTTACCAACTGAAATCAGAAATCATCTGACCAGTCCACGGCTTTGCAGTCGTCTAGGGTCCAACCGATATCGTCACGAGGCCAGGAGAGGTGCTACAGGTGATGTCGTGCTGGTAGCAAAGATACTTGCGTCGGTCGTCTTCTGTCACAGCCCGTTGACGCCATATTTCTCCACACTATCCTACGGCATACGTTCGACGTACGTCCCACAGTGATTTTTGTATTTATTTCGCGCGGCGTTGCTTGTCTGTAAGCACCAACAACTCTACGCAAACGCTGCTGCTCTTGGTCGTTAAGTGAAGGCCTTCGGGCATTGCGTTGTCCGTGGTGAGAGGTAATGCTAAGAAATCTGATATTCTTAGCCCACTCTATTCCCTAACGATTTCCGAAATGGAATATCCCATGCATCTAGTTCCAACTACCATTCCGCGTTCAGAGTCTGTTACTTCCCACCGTGCGCTCACGCTTTCCACAAAAATCACTTGAGTACAAGTCACAGCTTCGCTCTTTTATACCTTGCGTACACGATACTATCGGCACGTGTATATGAGCACATCGCTATCCCCTGACTTCTACCAACTCAGTGTATAGGTTGGAGTAGGATAAGCAAGAAAATCGATGGTCGTCTTGTTGAAAGAAACGTCGCGGAATTAGTTTGAAGTGATTTAGGGAAGGTAAGGAAAGCTGAAGATAGCTTTGTCAGAAGGGGATATGGTCGCCACTCCGCACGAATGCGCGTGCGGTATCTCAACTTCCGCACCATTTTGCCTTGGCCTATGTGATTTCATAGCATCAGTGTATGTAGTGAAATGGATTTTCTTTTTCTTTCGGCTAATTATTTTCTTTCATGGGGAGTTAAAACTCTGTTCTAAATAGAAGAATAATCCTGACGACTCAACTAGAGGAGCAATGCCCGTGAAAGAAATGTACGCGTATTTGAATCCTCATCCAGTGCAGAGTCTCTGTGTGTGGGGCGACGGTGCCATACATGACAAGTGGTGTGGCTGCTGACCGTGGTCCACAGGTGGCTTTGTTGTGGGGGTCACGGGTGAGGCGCCACACCCAGGCCACAGGCACAAGCACAGGCTTCCTGGAGCGGGGGCTGACAGCGCCGGCCACTGGAGAACCACTCTCCGCCCAAGGACGCCCGCCGCCCGCCGCCCGCAATGCTGCCAACTCATGTGCCTAGTATATGTGCTGCAAACCGGGTTGGCCAGCGATACATTGTTTGGCATACTCTGCCTTTACGGAGCCTTCCTCTTATACACTTAAACTCTTTTATTCTAGATTAATTTAAGCGTAAATTTATACTACGAGAGCATGATGAAAAGTTATGCCTCCGACTTCTGCAGAACACAGCATGTCATTCTCAATGGAGAGAAGTCCTCCGAAGTAAGAGTGATTTCTGGTGTGCCGCAGGGGAGTGTCGTAGGACCGTTGCTATTCACAATATACATAAATGACCTTGTCGATAACATCGGAAGTTCACTGAGGCTTTTTGCGGATGATGCTGTAGTATATCGAGAGGTTATAACAATGAAAAATTGTACTGAAATGCAGAGCATCTGCAACGAATTGACGCATGGTGCAGTGAATGGCAATTGAATCTCAATGTCGACAAGTGTAATGTGCTGCGAATACGAAGAAAGAAAGATCCTTTATCATTTAGCTACAATATAGCAGGTCAGCAACTGGAAGCATTTAATTCCATAAATTATCTGGAAGTAGGCATTAGGAGTGATTTAAATGGATTGACCATATAAAATTAATCGTCAGTAAAGCAGATGCCAGACTGAGATTCATTGGAAAATCGTAAGGAAATGCAATCCGAAAACAAAGGAAGTAGGTTACAGTACACTTGTTCGCCCACTGCTTGAATACTGCTCACTGGCGTGGGATCCGAACCAGATAGGCTTGATAGAAGAGATAGAGAAGATCCAACGGAGAGCAGCGCGCTTCGTTACAGGATCATTTAGTAATCGCAAAAGCGGTACGGAGATGACAGATAAACTCCAGTGGAAGACTCTGCAAGAGAGACGCTCAGTAGCTCGGTACGGGCTTTCGTTAAAGTTTCGAGAACATACGTGCACCGAGGAGTCAAACAGTGTATCAAATCAAAGAGATTAGAGCCCACACAGAGGCATACCGACAATCTTTCTTTCCACGAACGATACGAGACTGGAATAGAAGGGAGAACCGATAGAGGTACTCAAAGTACCCTCCGCCACACACCGTCAGGAGGCTCGCGAAGTATGGATGTAGATGTAATGTCATGTGAAAACTACTGAAGTTTTTTTATACAAAACAAACATTATTAACATTCTACACAGTCACTGTGTAATGTTCGACTTCGTTGACAGACGCGCATCTCGCCAATGCTTGCACCGTTTCATCGCCGTCGTTTGTAGTCCTCGAACGTGCTCTTTAAGTTTTGGAAACAGACGAGGCCAAGTCGGGGCTGTATAGAAGATGATCTATGACAGTGAAACCAAGGTGACGGATTGTTGCAGATGTCGCAGCACTCGTGTGAAGTCTGGTGTTGTCATACGGAAGGAGAGGGTGCGCCATGCGTGGACGAACCCTTCGAATTCGTGGTTTCAGCTTTCTGAGGGTTTCTCAGGCTCAGCTATAGTTACGTTTTACGCCTCTATGTTACACATTACAGTTCGGAGGCCCCTATCGGCTGAGAGCCGCAGATATGTAGACACGAAGGATTAAGATGTAGACTTTTAGTGACTTTTATTTTATTTAAAAGCCTTAAGAGTTTCCACATAAAAAGTTTAATCGCATTACTTTTCAGATAACGTTCCTGTCTCGCACGAGGATTAATCATATGGTTTTGTCACCTCGAAAAAATAAAGTTCGTATTTAATACTTAGTTTCTTACGAGGAACCCTTTCAGTGAGAGGTCGCAGAAGGCCGATGATGTTTACGGAAGAGTGGGAAATGGGCGTAAGATTATATCTATGGTATGAGCAGTGCACTTGGCCAATAGCTGGTTAAAATAACTTGCTTTTGCTTGATCTCTAGTCTGGTCTGCGTATAAAAATGACACTTCTTTAGAGCAAACTATCCCTCCTGAACAGCGTGTGGCATTGCAATTCATACCACTTGGAACCACTGCTCAAATTCAGCTTTTGGATGTTTGTTTTTAGCGTGATATATTATCGCATTGTCTACAGCGACGCCTTAAAGGATAGCCAGTTTCACGCCACTACAAACTGTTTCGCATTCGGTTGCATGCCATCGCATTACATCAGTTCGCATCACCCTGTTACATCAGTATGACTCTACATGCATTCTTTAAGAGTGGATACCTAACTGAGCGTCCTGGGCTGTTTGTAACTCCCAAATGTTCGCCTTCAGTCTTGGTGGTGCAAACCTTTGTGATAACTGTAGTGCGCCATTTTTCATTCGGTTTTCATTGTAAAAGTTAATGGTTTGTTTTGAATATTACTTTAATGCCGACGATGTCCATTTTGTGAAGTTTGATGTATACACACCATCATCCCATAGAAGGTTGATCTCTGCACCTCCCGGACACTCAGTTTCTGCCGCTGTCCTGATGCACATGGTGGGTCATTAACAGCTAACTTTTCCCTGTCATGGCTGTTAGCACAACATTTTTAAATGAGACTTGTGTTGCTGTTGTGGTCCTCAGTCCAGAGACTGGTTTGATGCAGCCCTCCATGCTACTCTACCCTGCGCAAGCTTCTTCATCTCCAGGTAACTACTGCAACCTACATCCTTCTGAATCTGCTTAAAGTATTCATCTCTTGGTCTCCCTCTGTGGTTTTTACCCTCCACGCTACCCTCCAATACTAAACTGGTGATTCCTTGATGCCTCAGAGCATGTCGTACCAACCGATCCCTTCTCCTAGTCACGTTGTGCCACAAATCCTATTTCATACAGTAAAGATGCATGCCCTCGGGAAAAATTACGGCAGTAGTTTCCCCTTACTTGCAGCCGTTCGTATTACCAGCACAGTGAGGCCCTTTTGTTTAGTGTTACAAGGCCAGATCAGTCAATCATCCAGACTGTTGCCCCTTCAACTACTGAAAAGGCTGCTGCCCCTCTTCAGGAACCACACGTTTGTCTGGCCTCTCAACAGATACCCCTCCGTTGTGGTTGCACCTGCGGTACGGCTATCTGTATCGCTGAGGCACGCAACCCTCCCCACCAGCGGCAAGGTCCATGGTTCATGGGGGGGGGGGGGGGGGGGGGTGCGAGCTGCGGGGGGGGGGGGGCGGAGGGTAATGAGCATTATTACGAATGGAATTTTGCAACCTCGCACTCAATGGGTTCCTTGTTAACAGGTGCTGATCTGCCCGTCTGAACTCCCCGCACCACAGAACCATAGCACACCGCGTTTTATGAATACTCTGCGCCATTTTGTTTTGGCTTGTTACGGCATTGTGGCTCAGCGACGCCACTGTGTACCGAAACTGCAATTTATATGCGGCTGAGAACAAAAAATCAATTACGTAACTTAATTTTTTCGAGGCTATAGTTGAAACTTCAAGACTACCGCTCGTAGACCACCTAAACGATTATCCCGTCCCGCTTATTTATGCTTAAAATTGCAGTTTACGCGAATTTCTGGTTTTGAGATGATTGGTGGCAAAAACAGACGAAAATATCTTTTCGCTATTCTTACTACCTATCAGTATCAATAATTTTCCAAGGAACGATAAACTAACGAGATATATAGAAACATGTTGTGCATTGCCGAAAAGAAGCTACAGACGCCATGAACCTGAATGCAATTTTCCCTCTGTACACTGTCCTACATCTATGAAGCTCGATGGAGACATATTACTGAAGATGGATTGAATGTGACGGAGAACTCGTAATTCCTTTTCGCATTGTTTGAGATTCTACTGTTTGAAAGCTATAATTTCCAAACGGCTTTTATTTTGAACGTACGTCATGCCAAACACTGGTGGTTTTAATTAGCAATACACTGTATTTAGTTTACTGCTTTTACGACAAATGTTTGTAAATAAGAACAGAATCAAAACCGTTGCTGCCTTTAGATTAAAGCATTAATTCTCGTTTTGAATACACCAAACGTAACAGCACAAGACATTCACGTCAGCCCTGTGGGGTCTGCAGCGATGCCTCTACGAGTCAACGAATGGCTCTTAGGACGATGTGGAAGTTAATTTAAGAACCTGAGAATGTTCACGACAGAGAGCAAATCGGTCGACATTCAGAAATGTGAAGAAATGATCGAGAAGGTTCGGCAGTAATTAAGAGAACAAACGTTTCTCCGTGAAAACTCAAACGTTTAGGTTTGCAGAAATTTCATGAAAAATTCTTGTTGATACCACTAAGGCCAATGGATGATAAGAGGCACGAAGGGGAAGAAATCAGCTCGCCATTCGCCTAACAGAGTTAGCGAAACCACAGAACATCTGAATTAAGATTACCGTACGTATTTTGAATACGTTTATGTTTGATACAAGTAGATTTGTTTTGGCCAGGAAAGCCCACTTTGTAAGTGCTAGTTTGCTTCTGTCCTCTTTACTTCGTCTCGGACGGATACGAAAACTGATCTCACGATACCATAATTGTCAAAATAAAGCATAAAATTATGTAAATTATATGTATAAAACCTTCCTATTTCTTTTTTTATTGCTTTTGTTTCTTGTGTTTATCGTAGACAATAAATGAAGCGAAAGCGAAAATTTTTGCTATCTATAGATGAGAATAAATCTGTCTGTGAAGTTAATGTATGATATGCATGGATAAAAATGGATGTGAGGGGAGCACTGTATCCAGAGCATTCTTACGTTGGCCTTCGACGACGTGGTTTCGAGGCATAACAACGTTAATTATGCCACCTTGGTGTGGCGCTGAGAGATAACATATTTCGATGGAGAAATTCTCATTGTCTACTGCGCGTGTCCGATGTTATATCTCAGAACTAAATACATTACATAAGACTGTTGGCCGCATTCAACCACGTAATTACTTGCATGGGAGAGGTCTTGTTCCAAAACAAACAGATAACGGAACTGACATAAAAGTAGCACGTTCCTACCGTGAAATTTCTTTTCAAGAGGGGGAGGAGGAGATTAGTGTTTAACGTCCCGTCGACAACGAGGTCATTAGAGACGGAGCGCAAGCTCGGTTGAGGGAAGGATGGGGAAGGAAATCGGCCGTGCCCTTTCAAAGGAACCATCACGGCATTTGCCTGAAGCGATTTAGGGAAATCACGGAAAACCTAAATCAGGATGGCCGGAGACGGGATTGAACCGTCGTCCTCCCGAATGCGAGTCCAAATTTTTTTTCAAGTAGTCTATTGGAGAATTTTACCGATGAGTTCTGTTTCGTGTTTTTATACTCGGTACTAAGAGTCTCGCTCGCATAATCATGAAGGGCGTCACCGTATACTCAGCTACGTCTCTACTACAAGAATGTACCTGCAGTACTCTGTGAAAGAAAATATAGGAAAATTATGTATGTGTGACAAAAGTTCGGATCAATACTGCCAGAGAAGCGATTTAACAGCATTCTGTTAGTCACATTCTCGTGATTTTTGCCTTATAAGTGATCTAAATTCTTCTCATAAACGTTTAATAGAACGTAACTGACTACAGTACTTGATGGAACACACATGAATTCAATGGTTAGGAGTGCCTGAGGGCTAAATGATCACATTGTTGACCTCAGAAAGTGTTAAAGAGTACTATCCTGCGTTTAGTGGTGACGCTGTGTGATAAACGGAACACATGTCGAGTGGAATTGCGTCAAGTGAAGAAGACACAGTGCACGGTGACTACTGAATCTGAAGAGGTAGAATATCTTGGAGCAACCCGTTGTTTGTTGTGCTGTGACCTTCGTTTCTGGACGGATGAAAATATCTGGTGTGCTTTTTGGATGGGATCAGTTTCCCCATGGGCCGAATGATGTCCAAGGGCTTGCTGCGCATCTTGTCAGATCACTGCAGGAACAGAGAGGAAGCTACGACTTTCCATTGATTAGATGGACATTAGATTCACACCTACATTCGGGCATTTCTTCAGAATGAACTGAACATATCCTGTCCAGAAAAGTGCCTTTCCTTATCTACGAATGAGATACACTAATTGTGGAAAATGATACTTAGTTTCTGAACGACAGGGGCAAAATATCTATTCGAGGTCCGCCAGTGTCACACGCCACTAGTCACCGTTGTGATGTCTCATTTGATTACCACCATTCGCGTGACAATTATTATGAGCCACAGGAGACATTTCCGCGGTCAGACCCAGACGACCACGGAAAGCCGACGGCCGTGAATTATTCACTGCCATACAGCGTCATTTTGATGCCATATAGAGGGGAATGGGTTCAGTGAAAAGCTTTCTGCAAATTGTGCATTGTACTTATAAGCGTCGAAGAACGTGTAAAGAAAACAACAGTTGGGAAGGGAGTGAGGCAGAGCTGAGGCATGTACCCGATACTGTCCCATCTGTACATTCAGCAAGCAGTAAAGGAAACAGGGAGCAATTTTGAAAGGGAATTGAAGTTCAGAGACTAGAAACAAAAAGTCCCAGGTTTTCGATGAAACTGTTATTCTGCCAAAGACGATTAAGGACCTGAGCGGATTGGATAGCCCCTTTGAAAGAGGATGTAGGATGAATATCAAGAAAAGTAAACGAAGGGTGATGGATAATGATGGACTTCAATCAGGCGTTGTTGAGAGAATGAAACATTAAAAGTAATAGATTAGGACTGCTATGTGCACAGTAAGGTAACATGGCGGCAGAAGTTGAGAGTGCATAAAAGACAGACTAATAATAGCAAGAAAATCATTTCAGAGAAAGAACAATCTTTTAACTTCGAATTTAAATTAAGAAACCAGTTCTGAAACTATTTCTCTGGAAAGTTGCCTTTTATGAGAGTGAAACGCGGACAGTGAACGGTGCAGACAAGACGAAAATACAAGCTTTTGAAATTTGGTGCTACAAAAGAATGCTGAAGATGAGATGGGTATCTTACTAGGAAGTACTGAATAGAAACGGGGAGAAAACAAATTTATGGCACGTTTTGGCTAAAAGAATTGATCACTTGATAGGACACCTACATGTACATCTATATATCTACTTCGCAAGTCACCAAGCGGTGCATGGCTCAGGGTACCTTCTGACACGCCTACCCTTTCCTTTCCTGTTTCACTCGCAAATGTAGCGAGAAAAAATAACCGTTTATGTATCTCCGTACGAGACCTAATTCCTCTTATCATATCTTCGTGATCCTTACGCGAAATGTACGTTACCGTCAGTAGAATCGTTCTGCAGTCAGCCTCAAATGTCGATTCTCTAAATTTTCTCCATATCTCCTGACGAAGAGATCGTCGTCTTACATCCAGGGATTTTCAATTGAGTTCACGGAGCAGTTCTGTAATACTTGCGTGCTGAACGAACCTACCGGTAACAAATGTAGCAGTTGAAACGTCCCCTTTTAATAATTTTACAGGACTGTGCTTATACTGACACACAATATTTTGTTAGCGCAACGCAATCTGACTTTCAAAATTCCCTAAAAGAATGGCCCTGACTAACATTAAACTATACCTTTCACAAATCACTTACCTCACAAAAATCTTCGCTGCTCAAGCTACTGCAATACAGCGAGCGCCACTACTGCCAGCTAAATAAAAGATTCAAACTATGGAAGGCACTAACTACTGATAGGGATAGTTAGCAAATGAAAGATATTAATAGAGAACAAAGAATGTATTTACCTTGATATCATCATATATATAGCAGTTCATGACAAATTACAAAACTCCGCCATCTCTCTCCCCACATCCACCACTGCTGGCGGCTCACCTCCAACTGCGCAACGCTACGCGCTGTTCGCAGCCAGCTGCCTAACACTACAATGGCGAGTATTACAACAATGCAAAGCAGCCACAGACTGCACACGGCACAGCCAGTGATTTTCTTACTGAGGTGGCGTTACCAATAAAAAAACCTAAACAGCCTACTTACAGCCTACTTACACAGTATGCCTTTGAGTTGCTTGGATGTCTTCCTTTAATTCTATCTGTGCGGATCCAACGCACTCGAGCAGTGCTCAGGAATGGTCCGTAGTAGTGTTCTACACTCCGTCTTCTTGACAGATGAGCTACAATTTCCTAAAACCCTCCCAACAAACCAAAGTCCACCATTCGCCCTCCCTACTACTGACCTTGCTTGCTCGTTCCACTTCATATCACTTTGCAACGTTACTCCTAGATATTTAATCGACATTACTGCCTCAAGTAGCACATCACTAACGCTGTAAGTTATTCGAACATCACAACATTGTTTTTCATATTCATCTGAATTAACTTACATGTTTCTACATTTAGAGCAAGCTGTCATTCATCACATCAAATATAAATGCTGTGTAAGTCATCTTGTGTTTTCCTTCAGTCGCTCTACGACTACATTTTCCTGTGCACTACAGCACCATCAGCAAACAGTCGCAGATTGCTGCTCACCCTGTCCGTCAGATCTTTTATGTATATAGCGCGTCTTCCCTAAGAGCCGCCAGGCGCACTTTCTCTGATGTTTCCCAGATGTCTGCAATTTCATTTTTGCGCTGTGTAGCTGGAGTCATCCCAAACACATGTTGCTCATCACGGCTTCCATGGGCTCAGTGTCGACGGGAAGATTCGGTACATTTCCCTTTACAAACATAATTATTTTTAAAGAGGAATTTTACGTGACAACTGATTTGAGTGGTCTCAGATTACTCTAATGTTAGGTTTGTTTTATCGACATGTATTAACAGGGACAGTAAAGCACGAAGAATAACCACTGCCTCAGCATCGACAACGCCATCCTTTTCCGTGCTGACCGCTACCGCCATGTTTCTCAGTCGCTGCTGTACTGCTGTTTATTCTTCGTATTTAACTGTCCTTGTTAACACACACTGACAAACCGAATATCGCACCGGACTAATTTGGGATGGCTCTATCGGATGTACACTTAACATTTCGGTTGAGAAACCATTTTGTTTGCAACTGAAAACAAACCGACGCTTTCCATTGGCACTAAGCGTTGCATGAAAAATCTTACGAGCAGTATAAGTTGGATCGATTCCTTCTACGAACTGGAAAGAATGAATCTGCAGATCTGAAAAGACCAGAGAAAAGATGCTGACGACTCTTAGGAGAGGCATCCCGTATAATGATCGAGAGCGGTCATATCACTCTTCTGACGACATCCTCGTCTCTGAGGAAAACTCGCCGATCAGGGCAACATACTGGGTCTTAGAGCCACTCACATGTCTGGGAACCTATCCGTATGCTCGCACCGTCTTTAATAGTCTGCAGTGCGGCACCATGTAACGCGCTTTCCGAAAACCTAGGAATATGGGATGTGCCTGTTGTCCTTCATCTATGGATATCATCTGAGCAACCGCACCTCCTGTGGCATAAAAAAATTATCCATTTGGTAAGGGAGGAAAAGTGTGTGTGTGTGTGTGTGGGTGTGTGTGTGTGTGTGTGTGTGTACATGTACGTGTGTGTGGAGGGGTTTGGGGAGGGGGGTGGAGTTACAATTGTTGAACAAAGCTTGACTATAGTAAGCAGATTCAAATGGCTGAAGGTTGCAGCAAAGTTGAACAGTCTTGCATAGCACAGACAACGGCGGAGGGCTGCATCAGACGTGTCTCGGTCTTAAGCCGTCGGTACACGGACCGTGCTGTCGAACGTTAACGTTGAGCGCGTCAAGTTCAACGTGCTGCTGAACGCTCAGGAACGACGCGACTTGTGCATACGGTACGTGGGCACCAGCGTGGTATACGCGATCGCAACGCACTCGAGCGGCAGTTGAGGGATGTTTCTAGTTCGCAAATAACACTGTATACTCAACGGGCGCGCGTAAAATTCCTACGTTAGCTCTATTAATACGCACATTTCCTCCAAAGTCCACGAAAAGGAAAGTACCATGTACAATCAATAAGGACACAGGCTTATAGAAGTTCCATTACAAACAGTGCGGTACAAATTTGGAATACTTCTCCGCATAAGATAAACATTATTTCACCATTCCCACATTTTAGTTCACTGTTCCTACCCAGTAGCAGAATCTTTGCAACACGTGAATTACGAAGCGTAAAAGAAAAAGGAAGAAAATATCTTTATACAAGTAGCGCAAGCTGTCCTGAAGAGTAAGCCAATAGAACAAAGTCACCCCTCAAAAAAAGTTGAACTTATATTTACATAACATTAAATATTATAGCATATACTTATTTTAAACTAATAATAAAGTATCAGAACCTAATAAAAACGCGAATGTTAGGAAAAAGAATTTGGAAGTGGTAAGACGCGAACCACCGCCCCAACAAAAACTCAGTATTGGTTATTGACGCTACTGATTACGATAAACAAACAACACGCTCGTTGTTCTTAACCATATTCTATTACCCGTTGCTAAAAACGTTAATCGTAGATAATTATGTTACTAACTGAAATTTAATTATAACAAATTGCACCAAGAACAATCCTTTTTGGGTGGATCTTCAGTGTGTCGCTGCCTTCAAATAGCCTACTCTCATAATATGCAAGTTACAATAATTCTTTTGCCACGAATATGATGTTTCTCATTATTTTATTGGAACGAATCACACAACTAACAACGGGTTTTACAGTGATTCTCAATTTGCTGGTGCTGAGAAACGGTATATATACATATAGGCTTGGAATGAATGCCAAATGCCAATATGACGCCTCACAACTCTGTACTGAAGGGAGACGGCCGCGTATGACGTAGGTGGGGTTGTGCCATCTCGCTGGTCAACGCTCAGACGCACGCTCAGAATATCTCACATGCCAGATGCTCTGCACGTTCGGAAAGACTCCCGAACCTGCTATTCCACGCTATGACGTCAGAAACTGGGCACGCTGAACGCTCAACGTTCGGATGAACGGTCCGTGTGCCGACGGCTTTAGGATTACAACAACAACATTAAAATTGAGATATGCCAAAGACGAGTGCTGAGTTCCAGCCCCCTCGGAGAGACGGCCGTCGACGGGAGAACCTAGGAAGGCGCTCGTGGCGCTGCTCGCCCGCAAAGTGTGCCGCGGCTGGCGCCAGCTCCAGGTGGAGGGCGAGTGGGCGTCAGCTGGGCCGGTGCGCTGGCGCCGCGGGCGGCACACTCACACGCCACGCCACTCGCCCTGCACGATCGCCCGGTTTTTGCCGGAGATTCTCCGCGCTCGCCAGATTTCTCCGCCAACTGGCTCGGCTTGGAGAGTGCGTCGCCGGTACGCCTGCCCCACTTCCTTTCGTCCTTCCTTGCGGTTTGCTGGCCACGGACACTTGCTGTTTCACGCACTCTCCCTCCAATGAATACAAGACAGATGCTGATGCGAAAATACACAGGGGTCCAAAAAAATGTATCCACTGTTTTAAAGTCCATAACTGGCAAACTAATTGACGGAGTACGCGAAAGAACTTGCCCCCCTTCTAACAGCCGTGTACCGCAAGTCTCTAGGGTAAGGGAAGGTTCCAAATGATTGGAAAAGAGCACAGTAGTCCCAGTCTTCAAGAAGGGTCGTCGAGCAGATGCGCAAAACTGTAGACCTATATCTCTGACGTCGATCTGTTGTAGAATTTTAGAACATATTTTATGCTCGCGTATCGTGTCGTTTCTGGAAACCCAGAATCTACTCTGTAGGAATCAACATGGATTCCGGAAACAGCGATCGTGTGAGACCCAACTCGCTTTATTTGGTTCACGAGACCCAGAAAATATTAGATACAGGCTTCCAGGCAGATGCTATTTTCCTTGATTTCCGGATGGCGTTCGATACAGTTCCGCACTGTAAGAGCTTACGGAATATCAGACCAGCTGTGTTCAAATGGTTCAAATGGCTCTGAGCACTATGGGACTCAACTGCTGAGGTCATTAGTCCCCTAGAACTTAGAACTAGTTAAACCTAACTAACCTAAGGACATCACAAACATCCATGCCCGAGGCAGGATTCGAACCTGCGACCGTAGCGGTCTTGCGGTTCCAGACTGCAGCGCCTTTAACCGCACGGCCACTTCGGCCGGCCAGACCAGCTGTGTGGCTGGATTGAAGAGTTTTTAGCAAACAGAACACAGCATGTTGTTCTCAATGGAGAGACGTCTGCAGACGTTAAAGTAACCTCTGCCGTGCCACAGGGGAGTGTTATGGGACCGTTGCTTTTCACAATATACACTCCTGGAAATTGAAATAAGAACACCGTGAATTCATTGTCCCAGGAAGGGGAAACTTTATTGACACATTCCTGGGGTCAGATACATCACATGATCACACTGACAGAACCACAGGCACATAGACACAGGCAACAGAGCATGCACAATGTCGGCACTAGTACAGTGTATATCCACCTTTCGCAGCAATGCAGGCTGCTATTCTCCCATGGAGACGATCGTAGAGATGCTGGATGTAGTCCTGTGGAACGGCTTGCCATGCCATTTCCACCTGGCGCCTCAGTTGGACCAGCGTTCGTGCTGGACGTGCAGACCGCGTGAGACGACGCTTCATCCAGTCCCAAACATGCTCAATGGGGGACAGATCCGGAGATCTTGCTGGCCAGGGTAGTTGACTTACACCTTCTAGAGCACGTTGGGTGGCACGGGATACATGCGGACGTGCATTGTCCTGTTGGAACACCAAGTTCCCTTGCCGGTCTAGGAATGGTAGAACGATGGGTTCGATGACGGTTTGGATGTACCGTGCACTATTCAGTGTCCCCTCGACGATCACCAGTGGTGTACGGCCAGTGTAGGAGATCGCTCCCCACACCATGATGCCGGGTGTTGGCCCTGTGTGCCTCGGTCGTATGCAGTCCTGATTGTGGCGCTCACCTGCACGGCGCCAAACACGCATACGACCATCATTGGCACCAAGGCAGAAGCGACTCTCATCGCTGAAGACGACACGTCTCCATTCGTCCCTCCATTCACGCCTGTCGCGACACCACTGGAGGCGGGCTGCACGATGTTGGGGCGTGAGCGGAAGACGGCCTAACGGTGTGCGGGACCGTAGCCCAGCTTCATGGAGACGGTTGCGAATGGTCCTCGCCTATACCCTAGGAGCAACAGTGTCCCTAATTTGCTGGTACGTGGCGGTGCGGTCCCCTACGGCACTGCGTAGGATCCTACGGTCTTGGCGTGCATCCGTGCGTCGCTGCGGTCCGGTCCCAGGTCGACGGGCGCGTGCACCTTCCGCCGACCACTGGCGACAACATCGATGTACTGTGGAGACCTCACGCCCCACGTGTTGAGCAATTCGGCGGTACGTCCACCCGGCCTCCCGCATGCCCACCATATGCCCTCGCTCAAAGTCCGTCAACTGCACATACGGTTCACGTCCACGCTGTCGCGGCATGCTACCAGTGTTAAAGACTGCGATGGAGCTCCGTATGCCACGGCAAACTGGCTGACACTGACGGCGGCGGTGCACAAATGCTGCGCAGCTAGCGCCATTCGACGGCCACCACCGCGGTTCCTGGTGTGTCTGCTGTGCCGTGCGTGTGATCATTGCTTGTACAGCCCTCTCGCAGTGTCCGGAGCAAGTATGGTGGGTCTGACACACCGGTGTCAATGTGTTCTTTTTTCCATTTCCAGGAGTGTATATAAATGACCTAGTAGATAGTGTCGGGAGATCCATGCGGCTTTTCGCGGATGATGCTGTAGTATACAGTGAAGTTGCAGCATTAGAAAATTGTAGCGAAATGCAGGAAGATCGGCAGCGGATAGGCACTTGGTGCAGGGAGTGGCAACTGACCCTTAACATAGATAAATGTAATGTACTGCGAATACATAGAAAGAAGGATCCTTTATTGTATGAGTATATGATAGCGGAACAATCACTGGTAGCAGTTACGTCTGTAAAATATCTGGGAGTATGCGTGCGGAACGATTTGAAGTGGAATGATCATATAAAATTAATTGTTGGTAAGGCGGGTACCAGGTTGAGATTCATTGGGAGAGTCCTTAGAAATTGTAGTCCATCAACAAAGGAGGTGGCTTACAAAACACTCGTTCGCCCTATACTTGAGTATTGCTAATCAGTGTGGGATCCGTACCACATCGGGTTGACGGAGGAGATAGAGAAGATCCAAAGAAGAGCGGCGCGTTTAGTCACAGGGCTATTTGGTAAGCGTGATAGCGTTACGGAGATGTTTAGCAAACTCAGGTGGCAGACTCTGCAAGAGAGGCGCTCTGCATCGCGGTGTAGCATGCTGTCCAGGTTTCGAGACGGTGCGCTTCTGGATGAGGTATCGAATATATTGTTTCCCCCTACTTACACCTCCCGAAGAGATCACGAATGTAAAATTAGAGAGATTCGAGCGCGCACGGAGGCTTTCCGGCAGTCGTTCTTCCAGCGAACCATACGCGACTTGAACAGGAAAGGGAGGTAATGACATTGGCACGTAAAGTGCCCTCCGCCACACACCTTTGGGTGGCTTGCGGAGTATAAATGTAGATGTAGAGTTGTCTCATCTTTGGTAGTGTAATAGTTTGTAGTTCCGGCAATCGCCAGACAAGCGTTATATTTCGCTGTTTTGTTTTGTCAGATGATGGTCGCCAGATAGTCAGTGTTTTGTTCTTAGTTGCACCTAGTTACTCGAGTAAACGTGGCTGGCGCAAGGCTTACATTCGATGGAAGAAAGTCAGTTTTGAAGTGGTATTTTAAGTACGAAAACATTAATGAGGTTCAACGGCAATGGCGAAATGAGTATCAAACAGAGCCACCGACACGTTTAACGATTCGTCGCATTCGAGACAAATTTGAAGCCGAAGGCTGTGTTAAAGATGTACACAAACAACGATCTGGACGACCTGTAACAGTAACAAGTCCAGATAACTCCCGTCGTGTGTTACAACAATTCACTCGCTCACCACAGAAGTCTGTGAGACAGTGTACTTGTTAAACAGGAGTGAGTCGCTCAAGTGTTTGGCGAATTTTGAAGACAGCAAAGTTGAAGTGCTACATCCCACGATTGCTACACGCAATGAACGAGGACGACCCAGATCGTAGAATGGAGTACTGCGAGTGGTTTATTAACATGGTGCGCAACGATGAAGAGTTTGCAGAGATGATTGTGTGGTCTGATGAGGCACAGTTCAAACTCAGTGCTACAGTAAATCGCCACAGTTGCACCTACTGGACCGCCGAAAATCCGAACGTCCATGTAGACAAAGCCGTGAACTTGCCAGGAGTAAATGTGTGGTGTGGGCTGTCTTACCGGGGCTTGATTGGGCCATTCTTCTTTGACGGTACAGTTACCGGTGAGCTGTACCTTCAGAAGCTTCAGACATCCATTTTACCTGCCATGCGAGACTTGTATAGAGACGGAAGAATTTAATTTCAACAAGATGGTGCCCCAGCCCACTACCAAAATCGTGTTGGGGCGTGTCTGGTTCAAACGGTTCAAATGGCTCTGAGCACTATGGGACTTAACATCTGTGGTCATCAGTCCCCTAGAACTTAGAAGTACTTAGACCTAACTAACCTAAGGACATCACACACATCCATGCCCGAGGCAGGATTCGTACCTGCGACCGTAGCGGTCACGCGGTTCCAGACTGAAGCGCCTAGAACCACACGGCCACACCGGCCGGCAGGGCGTATCTCGACGAAAATCTACCAGGAAGATGGATAGGCCGTAGAGGTTCTATCACCATGTTCCCCAGACCTAACTCCTCTGGACTTTTACCTATGGGGAACACTAAAGGACGTCGTTCATCGACAAAAGCCACGCACATTGGATGAACTTCGAGAATCCATCGTACATTCATGTGCAAATATCCAACTGAACATGTTGCAGTCAGTAGTTCGTGCTGCAGTTCGGCGGCATCGTTTGCGTGTGGATGTTAATGGTGACCATTTCGAACACCTACAGTGCTATCTTTAAGTTGGACTTTAAGCTACACTTTCAGCAAAAATGAGACAACTCCGTCAATTAATTTGCAAGTTATGGACTTTTAAACAGTGGATACCTTTTTTGTACCCCTCTGCATTTTCATTCCCGTTGTACTCGAAGGTAGACTGTGGAAGTGCTACGTGACTGTGTTAAATCCATATTGAGATCGGTTGAAAATACAAGGTCCAATCACATTAATGTGACCATAGCCTGCCAGCTTGGAAATTAACGTGCACAGACGTCAAGTGGCAGCACTAGCAGTGGAGTATATACAAAGCGTGTGGAGGGGGGAGGGGGGTGGGGAAGAGGGCACAACAATGCAGTCATTGTTGTAAAGTGGAAACGAGGAGCGATTTGTCTGATGTCCAAAAGGCCTTGATCATTGGCTTTCGGGCCAATGGTGGAGACATTTCCGAAATGACTGAGTTTGTAAACTGTACGCGTGCAGTCGTGGTTAAAGTACACCGTGCATTGAAAATGACGCTATTCAAAACCGGTGCTGAGGCAACACTAATGCACTTTGCGCCATAGGTAACAGGGATGAATGATGGCTGTGGAGATTTTTACGGGCAACTGCAGAGCAACTGATCGCCCAGATGAACAAAGAAGCGTCTCCTCAACGACCTTCCAGCAAAAGTTTCTGCGTATGGGCCTCCGCTGACTGTTTTTCATCGGCGATGTAGGCTAGAATTTGCACGCTGGTACCCCAACTGGACGTCCACTGAGTGGTGACAGATGGCCTTTGCAGATGAATCACGTTTTATGCTCCATCGCAAAGGAAACACACAGCAACAATCATCGGAACTGTCCAGGCCGGAGGAGGGAGCGTTAAGGTCTGGGGTATGATTTCGTGTAATTCACTGAGTTGATATCTTCATTGTGGAAGGCACAGTGGATCATTACAAGTAAGTATGCATCCATCCTTGGGGACAACGTCCGCCCGTACATGCTGTTCGTTTTCCTCGGCACAGTGGCATCTACCAAGAAGACAACCCAACGTGTCACAAAGATCGCAGTGTACGTGCGTGATTCGACGAGTACCAGGATGTGTTTACTATACTCTCCTGACCACCAAACTCCCCGGACTTAACGCCAATCGAAAATCTGTGGGACCACCTCGATCAGGCTGTTCGCGCTTTGGCTCCTGAACCGAGAAACCTACCGCACCTGGCCACGGCACTGGACTCAGGTGGCCTCTCATCCCTTTTGGTACTTCCCATAACTTCATCAGCTCTCAACTCGCAGTGGTCAGCGCTACAGAAGGTGGTTATTCCGGCTTTTGATAGTTGTTGACATTAATGTGATTGCACAGTGTAGTATCAAATAAATGAATGCTGGGTTTTGATACCGTCCAGTCATCTGCCACTTACCTTCGAAACATACGTCAATAATAAAACCAACCTAACAAATTTACGGAAATTATGTGCTGAATTTTTGTAGCAACGTGCGGCGTACGAGACAAATTACGCGATGTACAGTTCGCAGATTTACCCGAAAATGTTTATTGGTGGATGCGGATTAATGCTCTGTAGTCTGCTACACTGGTGGAACACGTCTAAATAAGTCGCCAGTCTCACGTCGACAAGCGCTGAGCTAAACATATCACTACTCAAAGTAAAAATTATTGTAGCCCTATAGCTACGAGGGTTGGAACTTTAATAGTTGCAACTATTTATTTAAAGCTCGTACAAAATAGATAGTGTTTCAAAGTTTTACTGACCTTCAAGTAGTCACCAGCATTGTGTATAACCCGTTGCCAGCGATGTGGAAGTCGTAGGATACTCTTAGCAGTGCCAGTTGTGTTGACAGTTCGAGCGGCGCGGTCTATTGCCCGACGAATTTGTAGCAGCTCTGAAGCGAATACCGTGCAGTGTTTCCTTCAGTTTACAAATCGAGTTGAAGTAACAAGGGCTTAAGTCCAGGGAGTGTGGTGAGTGGTACAGCACTTCCCAGACCCATCAGTGAAACAAATCAGTTACAGCTTGCATCCACACACTGTCCTGTAACATGAAGTTCAGATCCTGCAGAAAGTGTCACCTCTTCTTTCTCTACACTGTTCATTTTTGGAACACAACATACGACCAGCTTGGAGACAGAAGTGATGATACTTTCTGCAGCACCTGATCATCATTTTGCACGACAGTGCTCGAGTACGTCCATGCAAGCTGTTACTGATTTGTTTGGGGCTGCTAAGTGCTATACCACCTACTGCACTCCACTGACTTAAGTCCTCGTGAGTTCAACTCGATTTCTAAACTGAAGGAAACACTTCTCGGCATTCGTTTCAGAGCTGCTACAAATTCGTCGGGAAATAGACCGTGCTGCTCGAACTGTCAACACAAATGGCACTACTAAGAGTATCATACGACTTTCACTTCGCTGGCAACGGGTTATACACAATGCTGGTGACTACTTTGCAGGTCAGTAAAACTTTGAAACACGTATCTGTTTTGTGCGAGCTGTAAATAAATAGTTGCCACTGTTAAAGTTCAGAAAGATTCCAAGATTCAATCACTGGACTAGAAAAGGTCTGGCAACGGTTCATACACCACCTCCAGCTTATTCCTAGCAACTTATGCCGATAATCTCCACAAAGACAAAAATTACTCTCAGTTCACAGTCAACGGGTCATAAATCACATAAAATGCAACAATTGAAGTTTACAATTGATGACTGGAAATGAAAAACTTTCCAGGTGGCATTTTTTCTCAAAACGCATTTTCAGCGCTATTGTGTTCTCGGTAAGCTATTATGTATCCCTAGACTTGATACACGTGCTAAATCATGGAGAAATTCATTCAAACAAGCGTAAGTAAATGACGAACGGTTCTTGTACCAAGCTGTCACTCCATCTGGAGTTCCAAATTTTGAAGGATATGAAAAGTAATTTCTGTTTACTATAGTTCCACAAGTTAAAAACCTAATGATGTATTTCTGTACCTGGATTATCACAAATAAAACGTACTGCCTCGTTATTAATGGCACTTGGAACAAAAACTTTTTGCTACTATTTTGTCGAAGACTGGCGTATTTCAGACCTTGGTTGTGAAAAAAATACAACCTGAGTCTTGCAAAGAAGAAAACAGCAACCAGCAGCTTTTAATAATGTTATTTATTCACACGAATATCGCCGTTACCGGTTTCGAACTGACACATTTATCTTCAGACGGCAGTTCAAGTTTATGTTACATTTCTTGTTGTTTACATTAATTGTTGGCTGTTTTCTTGTTAGAAAAAATAGCCAACAGCCAATGTAAATAATGATGAATCTATAATACCATATAAAGTCAAGTCGATTTTTAGAGCTGTTACCAAAAATGTAGAAAAGTGTTGGCTCGATTTACTTCAGATTTTTATACGATACTCCAGTAAACTCTGGGGGACATAGGCTACACATATGTTTTAAATATACATATACTGTATAAAATTGTATATAAATATATATGATATGTAAATATATATTTAAAATCTAGTCTTCTACATCAAGACTAGTTAGCGTTTAACGTTTTTACCAAAAATTTCGAAAAGTTCTTGACCGTTTTACTTCAGATTTTTACACAATATTCTAAAAAACGTTTGGACATACATAGGCTATATACTTTTGATATATAAATATACATGTATATAATACATAAAAGGGAACATTTGCAAGCAAAAACCTCGAAACTGTCTTGACCGATTGACTTCAAATTTTTAAACGATGCTCTTATAAACGTTCGGAAGGACACAAAACTTGCATCGTATATAAATGGAAAGTGCTACTGATGTGCGGTTTTCACAGAATGAATTGGTAGTAATGGTCTCGTATTGTTAGCCAATTAACAGATTGTAATAACAATTACAACGTGTATTTTCCTATAAACATACAGTTTTTAAATAGAACAGTGCTATTGACATTAACAAATTAAAAGTAAGGCAAATTAAAATGTCAATGGTGTTGGTTGCAGAATTCTACTAGGAGTCGTTTACGAGATACCGTATTTTCAAAACTTCCCACACCTACACTTGTACAATTCCTGCGGTAGCGCACACTAAAGAACAACACAACTGCACACGCTAGTTAAGTGGATTCTGACCAGTAACAAGTCAACTGACCAGCACATTACGTGTTCAAAATGACCGCCTGGAGCGGCAGTACATGCTTCCAGTCTGGAATGGAACGGCTGCTTCACACGTGCTGGCATTTGAGAGGAGATGTCCGATCAGGCTGCAGTAACACGTCGTTGTATATCATCGGGTGTAGTTACTATGTCCTTTTTTCAGTTTTCCCTACAAAAAAAGGCTGCACGTGTTGAACCAGGAGAACGGGCCTGCCAAGGTACAGGTCCTCTGTGTCCAATCCAACGATCTGGAAACAATTCGTGAAGACATGCTGTAGTACTTCGTGCACTGTGGGCTGGACAGCCATCACCATGGTACCACAATTTTTTGCTAGTCTGCAGAGGAACGTCTTCTAGCATCCGTGGAGTTTTTTTTTCCGTCCATGAAAAACGGGCCTGTGAGCTGATGGTTCACTATCCCATACCACACGTTTACACTCCACAGACGATGAACACAGACGATGACGTTCCACCTGACGAAGCCAATGGGGATTGTCAACAGGCCAACAGTGCATGTTTCGGCGATGCACCTGGGCATGATTGGTAAATGTGGCTTCATCACAGAGCCGTATCTATGGTACATCTGGAGTACCTTGTTTTAATACAGATGTACATAAGTTCACACGATTCTCATAATCGTTTCCATGCTGCTCTCGATCGAGAGAGATATGATAGGGATGGAACCTATGTCGATGAAGAATGCCTAGGACACTTGCCTGACTCATACCACTTTCTCGTGCGACTGCGCGAGAGTTAATGTGCGGATCAACTGCAACAGCAGCAAGAACATTACTTTTCCTCTCTTCTGTCGTCAGTTATTTTCTTCTGTCGCTTTGTCTATGTGTTACACTACCAATTTCACGTAACTGATGGAAGAGACTGATAAATAACTGCCGAGATGATTGACGTCTATTGCGATATCTTGCCACAAACATTCTTCCCACAATCTCTGTACACATGGAGTATGTCGGCTGTTTCTGCATTGGTGAACCCCATCGTTCACTCACGACCTACTACTTGAACTGTCACATACTAACTGACTAGAAAGTCGCAATGCACTCAAGGAATACACAAGCACAATGTAAGCAAACAACATCGTAGCTAGCAATAACATAGGTTGAATGGCACAAAGTGTCGGTGTCGAAACTTTTCAAAATATGATACCTCGTAAACGACTTTCAGTACAATCCTGCAACAAACACCACTGACATTCTAATTTATCCTACTTTTAGTCTGTTAATGTCAATAGGCATTTTTCCATTTAAAAAGAGTATGTTTGCACAAAAAATACGCTTTCTAAGTATTATTACAATCCTTTTATTGGCTAGCAATATGAGCCCTCATTACCAGGCCATTTTGTGAAAATTGCACGTCAATAGCACGTTCCATTTCCGTTGCGGTGATGATTGGAATTCTACTACGGAATCTGAATCGTCTGAAACTTTGTAATCCTATCCTGTAGCAGATTAAAGCTATGCGAAATAATGTAGTTGAAGCTACTTCCCTAACAGATCCAGCAGCAGCGGTATCTCATCCCCGTAAACGGTGTTCCCAACCGATTTACTCATTTATTTTAAGCGACATCAGCTTCCAATTAAGGTTTAGTTGGACATAAGAATAAACATGGCCGGCCGTAGTGGCCGAGCGGTTCTAGGCGCTTTAGTCTGGAACCGCGCGACTGCTACGGTCCCAGGTTCGAATCATGCCTCGGGCATGGACGTGTGTGATGTCCTTAGGTTATTTAGGTTTAAGTAGTTCTAAGTTCTAGGGGACTGATGACCTTAGATGTTAAGTCCCACAGCGCTCAGAGCTGTTTGAACCAATGAACATGGCTCATGGGGAGGGAGCAGGAAATGAAGAGAGAAAGAGGTGGAAGAATGAACATAGAAGGGGGGGGGAGGGGATAATGAGGTGGACAGAGAGAGGAGGGAGGAGGAGATTGCAGAGAGAGGAGGGAAGAAGGAGATAAGGATGTTTGTCCAATTCCCATACACGTTTATTAATTGAGAAGCAATGAACGGCTGTCTGAAGATGACCCTGTCTGTTCGAAACCGGTAACGGCACTAATTGTGTAAATGAATGGTATTATTAACAGTGTGTTGTTGTTATCGCCGGCCGGAGTGGCCGAGCGGTTCTAGGCGCTACAGTCTGGAACCGCGCGACCGCTACGGTCGCAGGTTCGACTCCTGCCTCGGGCATGGATGTGTGTGATGTACTTAGGTCAGTTAGGTTTAAGCAGTTCTAAGTGCTAGGGGACTCATGACCTCCGAAGTTAAGTCCCATAGTGCTCAGAGCCATTTGAACCATTTTGTCGTTATCTTCAGGAATCAACTTGTAAAAACATTCTTATAGGCTCCTACAACCAGTCAGTTTCCTGGTATGGTACTTCGAAGGTTCATAATAAAGTTTAATAATGTACTTATTTTCTAATTTTTCCCTTTTTTGCTATGATCCGGGAGCAGCATAGTTCTGTCATATCAGAATACCTTCTCGATTTTTTGGATAGAAATCAGTTATGTTTTTTCTTTCTTCTGAGAAGTGTCAGATTTGGCATTTGGAACGATTTCCGTTCAGTTACTGAATTCAGTTGAACGCCGCCAAGTTCGCTTCTTTCATTAGAGAACACTGTTCAGCCAGCTAGTAGCTCCACGCTATCATACGAGATCTCACCCTGCCGAGCACACGCACGGTCACTTAAACCGCAACACACGCCCAAAAAACCGGTGTGTGCCTACGCGGAATCCCACGTCCGCACACTGGAACCTCTTTCGAATTCTTGTAGGCTTTGCGTATGGGAAAAGCAACCTTGTCGATCACTAAACTGTACTAACTATCATCTTCCGAAATGTTATCCCCTTCATAACACAATCTCTGTCCCAGAAGGCACACGGCGTACCTACTATACCCACAAGTGCCGTCACCTAACGGCAGCAGCTCCACGAAATTGGTTTATACCATTCTGACCTACCAACCAGTCAGCCCCACTAGCAGAATGGAAGCATTTTGATCGGCCATTTGCTGCTCTTTCTACTAGTATTTCTCTGCCACGTTTTTCAGAAGTTTATTCCCAATAGGCACTGTAGAACAACTACCTAGAGGGAACCTCACTAGCCTTGAAGTCAGTCTATTAATTCAGACCACAAATAGCTGCATATGTATTATAAAAAGTCTGACTTAGGATTTCCAGGCTGGAGAAAGCGCCCCTTACGCCAGATGCCGAAACCAGCTCTGGCGTCCATAGTAGCCAAGAGAACCCATTCATAGGCGCCACAAGGAGGGCTTGTTACAACTGTTAATAGCACACGAGTGACTGGCAACAAGTCGGCTCCGGTACCCTGCTGAGGTAGCACGCTTTCTCAGTGTACCGAGCCGCTTTACGGTGTATGTAAATCCCGTAAATTCGTAATTGCCGAACAGCTAAAGGTCGCGCAGTCTAGCTGCTTAGTATGTATTGATTCTGGGAAAATGATGGACCGTGTATTTTTATTCTGGATGTTGTATTTTCGGTATGTACGAAACATATTTGAAGGGAAAGCCGTTCACACACAATCGGTTTCTTCGATAGAAAAAACATTTATTGTCCGTTTTTGTTTCTACAAACCTCCTTCATTTTTCCACCTAATCGCAGTTCACTTCTCAGCACTATTTTACATGGCGCACTACCTACTTCAACCACTTTGCACAGCGTATTGCTCGTCAGTCTGGGACCCTTATTAGATTGTATTAATACAAGAGATAGAGAAGATCAAACTACGAATAGCGCGTTTCGTCAGTGTGCTGTTTATTGAACGCTAAAGAATTCCGGAGATGCTGCGCAAACTGCATTACTAAGCGATGAAAGATGAAAGGCGTTATGTATCAGGGAGAGATTTACTGTTGAAATTTGAGAGCGTATGTACGAAGAAGAGTCGGGCAACACATTACTTACTGCCATATATGGCTTGTGAAATTCCCCGATGAGAGAATCAGAGAAATCGGGACCCAAACGAAGATTTATTGATAGTCATTATTCCCACTCACCATATGCGAATGGAACAGGAAAGGAGAGAACTGATAAAGGTAACCATAAGTACCCTCCACTTCACACTGTAGTGTTAGACAGCAGAACTGTATTATGAGCAACTAAGGTCATACCTGCCCATGTCAGAACCTTGCAAGACTACACATTAAGCCCAATCAAAGGAAGAAGAGACAACTGAAAACAATGACTTCTTCTTGGAGAAAGGTCCACAATACCATGTAGAGACAACGGATGTCCTGAATTAAAGATTAAATGTCCTTCGCTATATTGCTATGACGAATAAAAAATAAAATGGGGTCGACAGCTCACATGTCATTCGCTAAAACGGCCGATAACACAGGTGGCAATCACACGTTACAACGTAAGTCGCTAAAAAAAAGGGCATTCGGTCAGTAAATAGCGAACCGTCAAAGTTGGGCAAATGTGAAATTCTCTCAAAGTCCTCTCCGGGCAGCACCAGGCCAAGGCAAGCCAGGCCAGTGCCTCGTGTGGCAATCAAAACGACAAACAAACCGTAAGTCAACACTGCAGAAAGCCGAACAAACCTGGAAGATATTGCTAAAGGATTGAATCGTAAACTCAGCAACATGACCTCAGCGAGGAGAAGATGTCATGTCATTCTAACAGCACAGCTGGATTTCGTAAGAGAGAATATAAGCCTGCTGATATGGAGGAAACAAGATGAAGTCCTGAAAGTCATTCTTGTGAAGTAGAGAACTGGTGAAGACCGCTGATGACCCAGAAAAGTAAGCCACATTCAGTCATCGCCAACCGAGGTAATCTAATTGCTTCGCACAAACAGAAATAAATACTCAGGCTTCCGAGCCTTGCTTACCGTCTTTACATTGCAGTACACCAGCTACGGGGCCGAACCTGTGATGTGCTGCTACCGTTCACCAAGGTGACTTCCACCACCTTCGAAACTGCTATCTGTTTGGTCTTCCATACTTAGTCACTGTGAGCTGCCGATCTCGCAACCACTGATGAGAAGTCCAGGAGATTTTGATGGTCTCTGGCGCATTTTGCACCTGTAGCTGTATTCGGGATGCGTGCTAACTGCTGCTGCCCCCTACTAGTACCTGTAACCTATCATCGACATCTCCTGGCCTACCTTGGTAAAAGGGCTATGCTGTCGCTCATCTACGCACCACGCAGAGTTGTTGAGGGATTACCCGATCACACTCCCTTCGCTGTCTACAGAAGTGTGCTCTGGTAAAAAAGCAGCCTGCGTCCTGGGCAGCAAGGCCTGTGGTACCGGCTACGCCGATCGCCAAAGCAGCTTGCCGCCTCCCAACACCGTGGTTACATGAGCTGAACGGTGCAGGCTGACGTCCGCCACAGATCGCTGAGACAGCGTTACCACGTTCCAGTGCCAAGCGCTGCACTGCTGCCGGCTTGGGCACCGCCACAGAGAAGAACACACGATTGTAAACTTAATGTTTACTTTACTTGGCTGGTTCAAATGGCTCTGAGCACTAGTCCCCTTTATTGCTAAGGATTATGTGACCATTTTGGCTGATCAGGTCCGTCCGACGGAACATTGTCTGTTACGAAGTGGTGATGCTGAGTTCCAAGGTGACAGTGCCTCTGTTCAGACAGCTCGCATCGTCCTAGACTGGTTTTGTGAGCAAGAGGATAATTTGTAGCATCTCGCCTGGCCCTTACTGTTGCGAGATCTCAGTATTAATGAGTCTTTGTGGGCTACGATGAAGAGAAGGGCGCGTGATCGCTGTTCACTTCCATCATCGTTACCTGATCTTGTCACTGTTTTGCAGGAAGAATGGTATAAGATTCCCTTGAAAACCATACAGGACCTGTATTTATCCATTGCGAGACGACTGGAAGCTGTTTTGGATTCCAACGGCAGTTCTACAGTGCATTAGGCATGGTAATGTATTGTGTTTTTGGTGTTTCCGTATATCTGTCCACCCCTGTAAGGGGACTAGTGTCCACAGGCGTGCTCGTGCAGGTGCGACTGGATGACTGGTTCAACGCGACGCCGGAAGTAGGTGCCGGAGCACCTGCCCATTGCACGTCGGCCACCTGCTCCTACTTAGTGCGAAGCCGGCGTTACTTGGTGCACCTTCGAACGACCACGAACATCTGAAACTGGACATTCGATGACCCAGTTGGTACCCTAAGCAGATTTTGGTCCCTCAGTTTCGTGTTATAAGAGTGGACGTGAACTAAACAGAAAGGTCAGAAAAGGTCGAAAAACTTGCAAAGTATGTTGTAGGTGAGGCTGCACTGAGAAATAATTGTTAAGAAAAAAAATCGATACGCTACGCTGTTTCCGAGTTAATTAGCATTTAAGTTTTCCAAGTAGGTAGATGCGCGTGCAAATTGATGTGGTAACAACCAGGCATATGTCGATTGCATGAGTTACCAATGGTTCAAATACTCGTTAGCAGTTAAAATATGCCTTTTTCGGAAATGATAAATGTAAGCTAGGTGAGCAAAACGTACTTTTGTTCGGTTTGAAGAAACCAAACGAAGAACAAGTTTGCCGAAGCTGTCTTTGGCAGGCTGCTTGAATTTGCGCGCGAGACGACTTGATTGCTAAGTAACTCGGAAACGGTGCAGCGTATCGAATTTTTTGCTACATCCTTACAAAATTTTCAGACTGTGTCTGACTATCCTGTATAGACAAATGGTTCAAATGGCTCTGAGCACTATGAGACTTGACATCTGAGGTCATCAGTCCCCTAGAACTTATAACTACGTAAACCTAACTAACCTAAGGACATCACACACATCCATGGCCGAGGTAGGATTCGAACCTGCTACCGTAGCGGTCGCGCGGTTCCGGCCGGTTGTATAGACAAAATTTGTGATCTTCGTCATGTATATTTGCTGACTGGCCTCATAACAGAAACATTTTTCGAGCGTCCAGGAGGATAAAGTAACGCTGCTGAAATTTGCTCGCTTTATCTGTGGTGAACTAGTCGGTACCTGAGAAGACTTATCCAGAAGAGTTATCGAGCGACACCATTATGTGGCTGTTACGCAATGCAGAAAGATTTGACGATGCCCAGCGCCCGGTGAAAAAGTTGAAAGGTGACCATCAACATAAATAAATGCAATATAATATTTGTAAACAGAGCGAAAGACCCGATGAAATGTGCGTTTGGCAGTCGATCACTGGAGTCGTCACGGCCGGCAAGTATTGAGGACCGACCTTAGATGAAATGCAACCATCGTGAAGATTCAGATTTGTTGGCAGAAGGAGGTCGCTCTCCAAACACTCGTTGGATCTTTTCTTGAGTACTGATCGAAGGTTTGGGAGCTTACCAAATTGGGTTAGTGGAGCAGTTAAAAAAGATTCAAAGAATCGTCGTTGCGAGTGCATTCAGCTAGCTTGAGAGTGAAACTTCGTTAAGGAAATTTTATGCTTGCACAGACGAGTAATGACAACGTTATTGTAGTGCATCGTTCTTAAATGGAATAGGCAGGAAGAAACTGAACCCCGGACAATATGTGCCCTTCACCAAACGCCGTCCAGTGACAAGTGGAGGACAGATTAAGGAGTAGAAGAAGACGTTCCTACTCATTATCGAGCGCTGCGGTATTGTAAGGTATTACACATTGGTCTTTTTCCTTCCTACAATGGAAGAATTGTATGTTAGATATCGTAACTACATCTGTGGATCGCTTTGGTGTGTGCGTGTTCGTTTTGGTGTTGAGTCTGCAATGCTGCAGCATCTATGGATATTACCTTCCCACGTCAGGAAAATTATGTCATATTTTAACTATATTTGCGAAGGATGCTTGCATTGTAGTGATGTTTCTTTGTCGCTTAAGATGCTTTTGAATAGACATTTGTAAAGAAGGCAGATGCTGGATCTCGGTTCCACCACAAAATTTTCTTCTTCCGAATAACACTGTAGGAGACCATCTAGTTTACAGCCTCCTTAGAACTGATGGATCAGCATCAACAGTACTTCAACACTGCTCTTACTGAGTGTGAAACTGAATGACTAGTGACCAGAAACCATTATCTGTCACTCTCATCCGCTTTGTTGGCCAAATATTAGTGATGAAACTTGTGTCCATTATCTGGAGTATGACTTTGAGTGCCGTAAGCTAGCGATCTCTGCTTCGAAGGGGGCAACTGGTAAGAAAAAAATTGTTACCAAGAGGTTTATCGCGAGCGTCGTGTCGCGGTTATTGAGGAACTAAGCTTGCATTCGGGAGACGCCAGCTTGAAATCCCTATCTTGCCTTTCAGTTTTATGCTTGCTGTTCTTTAAGTAAATCGATGAACGCAGATGATCTGATAGTTCCCTTGGAAAAAATAACGATCGATTTCTTATCCTGTCCTTGACCGATATTGTGCTCCATTACACATGACATCGTCAATGACAGTACGTTAACCCCTCATTATCTTTCTTGTCCTCTGTCAGAAGGTCTTATAGATGTACGTGCTACAGCTGCTGAAAGAGGCGTAGGAGAAGAGAGTGATGGGAGACTGGATGTTAGCACCTTAAACGGTTTTCTGCAGAAGTGGTTGTTTGAACTTCTAAAAACTTTATGATCCGTTCAACATAAATCTTTCTAAAATATCTTTCTTTCATAAGGAAGTATTCAAACATACTATCCTTAGGTTGGAGCATAGTACACAGTCTATTCAGCAAAGACTCTCTCTGTGTCCACTTCTGAAACCGCTTGGTCTTATGTATTATTTCATAACAGGTTACTGATATTCTTTGGCTAAGATTACAAGCCATTTTTGTCATTAATTTACAATCGTAACAATAATCAATTTCTGTGTGGATATTTTTATTCTCGTATCCGTAACCTTAAAAATTAATTATGAAATAAATAAAGAGGAAGATAATTGTAACATAGTGGCCAGCATCTCTTGAAGTGCCATTTTATATCTCAACATATACCAATTTACCAGAAACTCTTTTCTACCTCAACAAACTAAGGCGCTGCAGTCATGGACTGTGCGGCTGGTTCCGGCGGAGGTTCGAGTTCTCCCTCGGGCATGGGTGTGTGTGTTTGTTCTTAGGATAATTTAGGTTAAGTAGTGTGTACGCTTAGGGACTGATGACCTTAGCAGTTAAGTCCCATAAGATTTCACACTATTGAACATTTTTACCTCAACAAAAATTTTTATTCACCGTGTATCAGCATCTCATCCAGCAACGTTGATTTTGCTTTTGATGGTCTGTAACTGATACTCACTATTAGTCTACCCTTTCTGGCAATAATTTCTTAAATTAATTAACAAATATCCGGGGGAGCCTACCTTTGCTGGTAGTAACGAACAGCACTAAGTGTTGCGTTCAGTTTAATTGCTTACAATATTAAGGAAGGCTTTGAAAGTGTCGGTAAAGTAGGAAAGGCGAACAGTCAGACTGAAGTTGGTTAGACAGAACTCCAAGTTCCAGATTATTTTCCGGTATGCATACGGCTTTAGTTAGTCATAAGAGTTTTAGATAGAGAAACGCATTGTTGTGGGTGTATGTGTATGTGTGTGTGTGTGTGTGTGTGTGTGTGTGTGTGTGTGTGTGTGTGTGAGTGTGTATGCATGTGTGTGTCAGAGAGAGAGAGAGAGAGAGAGAGAGAGAGAGAGAGAAAGGGGCGTGCGCAAATGTAGAGAAATTCGGTTTCGGCAGAATGATGAAAGTAGATGGAACTGGATGACAATGGAAATCAATAGCGGCAGCGGGGTGTGCGACCACAAAAGGACCATCCAATCTGAAAGAACAGCACCATCATGTCATTCGTGCCCCTCGGCATATATACAGCGCACAATTACTGGGCATACATATTATCTGACAACGATTAAAAGAAAACACTCATATTTGAACCCAGTACTTCCATTTCTTTCATGATCGGTGCTGTGAAACCGATCCATTTAAAAAAGTAGTTGCCACGCAAATTTCAGTTGTGTTTTTCTCCTTATAGTGCCACTGGAATGAAGGGAATCTCTGCAATCAGAGACTAATAACCCTGGGGACACGTTTTTTTCTGATAGGCCTAGCGATGTCGACGTTTCCTAGTGACGTAAACGTCTGCTATGCACCGTTCCTCTCTTTCTCTGGCCGTAAAGTACGCCTGCAGAACTCATTAGATTACAAGTCAAGGTTTTTATTTCTAGCGTACAGTTTTCCCAGTCTTAATTAAGAGGCTTATTTGCTCTTATTACTGTGGCAACACCTATTTGCATTACACTGCTCTTCACGGCGTGATGAGCCTGTTGTATGCCGAGTAGATCAGATCACGGGAAGTTTATTTCCACAAATAGATACGAGAGCAACTACCTTAACTGAGATCTGAAAGTGTGTCGGTGCAAAGGATAAACAGGTCTTTTCTGTTCGTCTTTAACGGTTAAAGAAATACTTAAACGGTGTAAAGTGGACATCATGACTGCCTCATGAATGTTACCAATAGCATGGATACGATTTTGCAGTTTGTACACATGGCAAATTGTTTGTTGTCAAGATTCCCCCACTTTATACTACTCTGCGCTACGCTGGACTGGTAGAGTCATGGTAACAACCGTAATGCTATCTTCTCCATTTGGTTTTTGTGGAGATAAGACGGACACGCTGTGAGAGATGGCGGCGGAGAAGCCTGGCGGAGCACTCGACTTGAGAGATTTCTAGTCGCTTTAAGAACTCGTGAAATTGTCTCCATCTGTACCGGCAACTAATTGCCTAAATGGGTTAATAAAATGCAGAAAAGCTAACATGCCTCAAGCTAGTCCTTCGTGAGACATTTCAACTTAGAAACTCACAGTGTGGTATTATGAGAAACCACTGACCTGACTCACAATTTGCTGAAAATGACAGTTTGACGAGATGGAAAAAAAGTCTAGCTGAAGTTGACGCACCGTTAGATCTGATGTTTGCCGTCTCACACATCGATAATGGGAATATTTTGAACGATTCGTTCACGGCCGACAGAGCAGGAGAGAAGGCGTTATACAACAGAGAAAGACCATCCTGTTCCGATGTTCTGATCTAAATCTCTAACCATTCGACAGTGTGTTTCAGAATGAGGACACCTCTCATGTGTTTAGCGCGTGGCACAAAATGGCAGTCTCCGCGATTCCTTCCAAATTTTTCAATCGGAGTAGGTTTCGTGCCAGCCCTCAGTTCCTCGAGCTTCATTTTGTTTCGATAAGCATAAAACAGGCCCATACTTTTAAGAGTCTTTCAGCACTGCCATCTGCGCTTTACAGTTACGTACCAGTTGTAGGTGAGAGTAGGACAGTTTCAGAAAGCATACACTCGAATCCTCCATCTCTTAAAGACCTCGATACCGACGGGTGGTTAAACTCGCAGCTTCGTTACAATGGCTAGTTCTGGACGGTACGAGTGATAGCGGGTTGTTCTGATACATGTGTTGAGTGTTTTAGCGCTGCTACAATCCATGCTAGCCGACGGTGACTCCTGTCACCTAACACCTAACAGCTTGGATTCGATTCGCGGTCCGACCACACAGACTTATTATTGTTGCACTGTTTCAGTGTAGAGAACACACCGCCGCATAGTTAAAGATACATTGTGCACCACAAAGTCTGATGACTTCAGACTGCCTACGCTGATTTATTTCATTCACTAGCAGCAGTACAGAAACCTCGTCCTCGGAACTCCCATGGCGTCATCCGAAGTACCGCTTGCGCCTGCGCAAGAATCCACTCACTTCTGACGGTACTCGACTAGCGAGAGAAATTACGCGGCATGCCGACACTGCGTTGCAGATTTACTCGGAACGTTTCATTCGCGGGCCCCGATTAATCCTCTGCATTGTTGCGCTATTAAGAACAGTCTAAGTAGGAATGAGTAGCTTTTCTTTGATACACGAGACAGAGCTAAGCTTGTTATTACTTCAAAGCCAATTGTTAAAGCGCTGTAGCTGATTAAGCACTTTGAGAAGGAATTCCAGATATGGTCATTGGAGCAGAAAATGTACGCCGTTAACAGTTTATACGCCTCCTTCAGCTAGTTTCTTGCACCTTCCGCTGATAGTTCAAATCAGAATAAGAGTTCTAAGTCAAGAATTCCATGCCCGTACGCTGGAATGCACTTTCGAGTTCTTGTAGGCTTTCCCTACTGAACACGTAATCTTGTTGATAGTGCAGAATTACTTTAAAATCTAACCTTCGCCCCAGAGGGGACTCCTACATCCACGAGGACTGTAGTAAAACTAATCGATTTCACAGTCTCATCAGGAATTCCCCAAAAATGTTTAAACATTTCGTCTTTTTCTCTCCCTAATAGCAATTTTCTGCATAGTGGTGTTTTATACCAAGAGTTCTTCCTAGTTTATAGCCAACGTGAGCAATAATACACTTGCAGTCATGGGGAAGTCACTAGCACTTATACCACCAAACCAGGGTTACGTCAAAAGATTCAGCAGAAATTCAGAAAAAATAAAATCGTTACAACATTTCAAAATACTCTCCATGAGCACTTTCCATTATTTGAAAGCACTTCGAAAAAGTCTGAGTTCAAGTTTCTTCAGGGAGTCACTTGGAGCACTGTGCCAGGCGCCTATAGGTTCTTTATTGGATTAAAAATGCTGCCCACGAATTTTTCCCATCGCCTTTGGCAACAGAAAAAAGCCACATGGGACCAAGGTGAGTGCGGTAACACTCACACTTTTTTCTTCTACAAGAATTCCATCGTTCTAGCTGGCATGTGTGCTGAGCCTGCCCACTTTTCGGCTTTGCGTAGTGGGACTTCCAGGTGGCAATGACTGTCGACAGACGATCAGTCACATACCACTCAACACTGACTGTGCGACGTGTGTCAAAGGTCACAGAGGTGCGATGACCTACGTTGATGAAGAATGCGGCCACCGTCTGGTTTCCAGAGCTCCTACTTTTCTGAACTTTCTTGAGCGATTCCTCAGGTGGGAAGCACTATAATGAAGACTGCCTCTTCATTTCGGTGGCATAATAGCGAACCCACGTTTTGTCACCTGTGATTATACTGCAAGTGTCTTTGGACCATCCATTGTCGAATTTTTCAAGCACAAAACGACACCATTCTTGTGTGCTTTTGGGATTATGTCGAAGAATGTGGCACTCAGTGGGCACAGCTCTCCGTTAGGCCTAAATGAACGCGAACGATGTTCTCCACCGTAGTCGATACAATATTTGGCGTCCCTTGAATGTCAAAAAATGTGAGATGAGGGTTATCTTCGATCATTTACCTCTCAGTATCAATGTTGATTTGGGTTACTGCTGTTTGTAGGCGACCGAAACGAGGTGCGTCTTCAAGAGACTTCCGTTCCCTTGAAAATTAATGAAATTAGTTTTCAGTGGTGGTCTTAGAAGGGGCAGATTCGCAAAAAATGCGTACCAGATAAGATGGCATTCTTCTGAATTTAACTTCTTTTCGTAGTCATAACAAATTCAATTTGCACTGTGTCTTGTATTGTGTATTGTGTGTATTGAACCGGGGACCTAGAAACGACGGAGAGGCTTCGTCGTGCCGTAGCGCTCAGTGGTTCACAACCTCACAACACGCCACAGCAGTCCACCCATCCCACCGCCGCCCTACACCGAACCCAGGGTTATAGTTCGGTTCGGCCCCCCGTGGATCCTCGGGAACGTCCCATACCAGACGAGTGTACCCGAAATGTTGGCGTGGTAGAGTAATAGTGGTGTACGCGTACATGGATCGCCGAAATATCGAGTCAAGTTGATTTTAGGATCCGGCAGCAAACCCAAAGAGACTTTCAATACATGGAGACTGTTTGCGCAGCAATAGCCGACATAGGAATAAGGGGAACCAGCCCGCATTCGCCGACGCAGATGGAAAACCCCCTAAAAACCATCCACAGGCTGGCCGGCACAACGGACCTCGACACTAATCTGCCGGACGGATTCGTGCCGGGGACCGGCGCACCTTCCCGCTCGGGAAGCAGCGCGTTAGACCGCACAGCTAGCCGGGCGGGCTAACTGTGTCTTAGTAGCACTGCCTGCACCTTCACTCACCGCTCACAGCGTGGTTTGAAATCCATTTGTCGATAAACCGCTGCGCGTGCGTTCCAAGATCGAAAAACAACGCTCGTTTAAACTGAAATAACTCTACTGTTGTCAGACATCCGTTTTAAGAGCTATTAAGTTTTTTTTTACACCACTCGTGTACTAGGCTTACGCCGCTTGGACGGATTAGAGAAGGTCCAACCGGTCTACTCTAGGCTTTCCGCTGGGTACCGGTAACCAGTCTGGCGTCTACAACAACCCAGACCAGGAGCTCAATTGCGCGGCCAGGAATGGTGTGATACATCCGGCAAGTATCTGTAGGGCTGGTCGTATGCGTGGCTGGACAACGCCTGCGAATGTTAGCAGAACGACATGTCAGCACGAGTGTAGTATTCCCCGTTGTCGAGCTGCGGCTGCCCGGCGTCCTCTCGCGGGCAGCGAGCGGTACATGTGCCGGCCGGCTGGCCTGGCGTAACGGAGCGGCGCGCCGCGGTAGCAGTAGCGGTCTGTGGCTGCGGGAGCGGCCGGCCGAGCCGAGACACGCCGTCTGACGGAGCGGAGGGCCCGCTACACGGCAGCGGCCGCGTGCGCCGAGCGTGCGCGCGCGCCGAATCCGCAACCAGCTGCCGACGCGCAGCTCACGCGCGACTTCTGATGCCGTTTCAGACGATCAATCTACGGAGCGCTCTATTTGCTGCCGATGACGGAGAGAAAGCACGTGTGCCACATCACCGGAACGAATGCTGTTGTCAAAGCCTGCTGGATCCACCACGGAGCACACCTGTTTCTTTTACCGCATTGTAATGAAGATTCCCGATACAGGAGCATTGTTTTTGCAAGCAACACTGAACATTAATCAGGCGCCAGCCTCCGGTCGTGAACCACCATGAGAGTACCGAGTTAAATATTCAGTTTTTTTTCCTGTGTGTTTTTATAGTTCAGTCCTTAAATTCCTTGCATGTTTGCGTATTTAAGAGGCGTAGCCTCGCGATTTAACAGTTGTAGTTTAGATTTACGCCGTCTGTAGTACCATTGACGTTTCTTTGAGCAGTCAATGACCTTTGCAGGTAGCTCAGTGAGGTGCCATCCTCTGATCGTGCACCACCAGCAGAAGAACGAGTTACTTATTTAGTATTTCTCTATGCTTTTATAGTTTAATTCTTAAATTCCTTCCTCTTTTGTACAGTAGCGTGGATACGACCTGTGCGTGCTGTGTGCAGACGCAGAAGGAGCTGGCCGCAGTTCGTGAACAGCTGAAAAAGTTGGCCGCGATCAGAACTTTGAGGCTGCTGCCACGTCTGATGAGACACCTAAGTTTCGCTAAAACAAAAAATAAAACGCATGTGCACTCCTCAAGTATTCTGCTACCTGAGCAGCGGCTCTTTCTTTGTACGGCACCCCTGACATATGAAGGGGATCCATACAATTTTCCAACCTTAACGCAAGCCCAGAAATCTGCAACCAAGTCGGTCACAAAGTCGACCGAGCCTGTGGTTGAGACCCTCCTCTCGGCTCCAAACCACAGGGTCCCAGACAATTCTGGGAACGATACTGCAAATTGTCAGCTCTGCTTGCACCCTGCGAGCGAGGCCAGCACTCTTCACCACAGTCGTACGAACTAAGGATGGTTTCAGAGCCCAAACGGCAGGTGATGTTTGTGCCGAGGTTCTAGATGAACCACAACTTGCAGACGACTGGACTCTGCACCCTCGATAGCCGCGGGCAGGGAATCATCCACATCTCAGATGAGGCCCCTCGCAAACGTAACGAACGCATGTAGGACTTCTTTCCAGCTCTGGACCCAATTTTCCTAAGTCGCTTCGTAACATGCCTTAACATTGCAGGGGCCGATAACTAGTAAATCCTGCCCCTCCCCCCCCCCCCTTTTCTCATGTATCTGCTCGTGCCCTCCTGAAGGAGCGGCCACTTAACCACTCGCAGGGTGAATGGGCGAGGACAGGCGGCCAGTTCCCGCATTGATTCTCCGCCTCGAGTTATGCGAAGGCGTTGCAAACCCCCACTCACTCCGCTGTAAGCACGGAATTCCCGCGTCGGGCATCCTGATTTAGGTTTTCCGTGATTTCCCTAAATCGCGCCAGGCAAATGCTGGGATGGTTCCTCTCAAAGGGCACGGCCGACTTCCTTCCCCGTCCTTCCCTAATCCGATGTGACCGATGACCTCGCTGTTTGGTCTCTTCCCCCAAACAACCCCAACCCCGCGTCGGGCGTGCTTTCGTCTCGGTACCACAGCCAGTTCAAATGTTCAAATGTGTGTGAAATCTTATGGGACTTAACTGGTAAGGTCATCAGTCCCTAAGCTTACACACTACTTAACCTAAATTATCCTAAGGACAAACAGAAATACCCATGCCCGAGGGAGGACTCGAACCTCCGCCGGGACCAGCCGCAGAGTCCTTAGACCGCTCGGCCACCGCGGCCTGCCAAATTTAAGTTATTCGTAATTGTAATCTCCAAGAAAGATGTACGTTTTTCGTGGTTTTCTTAAATCGTTCAAGACAAATGCCACGGTACTGCTTCTATTGTATCTCCTACAAAACACTACTGGTAGACGAAATGTAGTTTGTGATAACATAATGAAATACACTATCTATGAGAAACTGTCACGGTCTGACTACATGACGGTTTGAGGACACGAATCGTTACGATACGAGCAGGTCAAGCGACGTTCCGTTTACGTGGAAATGTTCGGAGATGGGGATTCTACACACGCTGTCATTGAAATCGAACGTGGCAGCATAGAAGTAAACGTGTTTCACGTTACTTCTGAAAGGTATGTTCAGCTCTCTGTTCTTCGCACAGAACTATTACAGAACAAGCGGACAATTGCTTAAAGTGGCACAACTAACGACAGAGGGGGAGGAACAGGGGCCCACATTCCATCACAAATCGACACATGGCACCCCGGTGCATTAGTCGCACATCGGAACAAATGGTCAGTGCCTTCTGCACATAGCCACTCTGTTCGCTGGATTGCTCACTGGGTGGCGCCTTCAAGCGGGCTTTCGTTATGCATAATATTTATTTCCCAGACATGACTAAGAACGTTTGGGGAGAGTGAAATTTCACTTGGGCACCTACAGAATACACGTGGATCTCACATCAGTGGCATCTTCGGTCGATGGGACATTACTTATTTTATTTTTCATTTTTTTAGACTTCTCTGTGTTCTGTAGTTTTATTTACGAATATCCTTTTGGAGCTTTTGTTGTTGCGCCAGAGGTCATTGACATACACCGTGATCAGTAATGGCCCTATAAAACTGTCTTTGCGTATGTCCGCAGATTCTTTCTGTTCCAGAGATTTCTTTATATTAAGAACTAGGCACTTTAGGACGTCTTCAGTCCAATAGTAAATCTGGTTCTACATTCCTTCAGAGTGTTTATTTTTTTTTTTCATATGGGTGAGTGTGTGGGAATTAATAGAACTATACAACGCCTGCCGCAAGTCAAGATATACGGCATTAAACTTAGGGACAATATCTGTTGCCTTTGGATCTAATGGAGGAATGGAGAGAGTTTACTTTCAAAAGATCTCTGTTCTTGTAATCCAAGTTGACTTGCAGAAAACATTTTCAGTGACCTAAACGGTCGTAATGCGTCAGCACGAAACGAGTTCCATTATTCTATGACAGATTTACGTTAGTGGTATAGGCCTATTGGTAGCTGCATCTGTTAGACAACTCTTCTTGGAAACGGGATGCCCAGTACCTTTTTCTAATCATTTGGAAGCGTGAGAAAAATCTCCAAAGACATTAGATAATTTTCTTTTTTTGTGTATTATGTTTCATTGGACTATAGGAAAACATTAGAAGAGTCATATTTATGGAGACATAAAACAGCGATACTTTACTGTACTTCGTGAATTCAGTATTAATCTGAGCAATGCTCTTACCGGATAAGTCATCATTTCTCGACTGTCATGTCGTTAGAAGGCGATGTTGGATTAACTTATCTTCAAGGCCACCGTACCTGAAAAATAATACATACTCATTGTAAATATATCAACATGACTCTTGATTCAGCAGACTTAAACACAGTTGCATGCAAAATGTAGTGTTTTATATCTTTTCAGTGCCTAGCGATGATGTTAAGTCAGTAAAATGTGTGTCCTTCATTCATTAGGGTTCCGTACCTCAATCGAGAAAACAGGACCCTGATAATATCAAGTCGCTGTGCATCTACCTGTCTGTCTGTCCGACTGTTAAAAACCCTTTTCCTCAGGAACGGGAGGACGTTTCAAGTTGAAATTTACGTCACATACTAAGGTCCATGGTCCTTTGGCGGTTTAAGAACTTGAAGCTTCTACGTCAAGACAATCAAAAGGTACGACCATATATGTCACACATTTTGACATTCACAAACTCACTTATGAAACCCTGTAGGGTACTTCCCTGTGGCCTACAAACGTGAAATGTGGCAAGAGGCAAGGTGTCACAATACAAGTAAAGGAATAAATCCGAAAGTCGTGAATCTGTAATTATGTCATCTGAAAAAAATTTTTGTCATTTGCTATCAGCTCTCTGTCCGTCTCTTAGCACCCATTTTTCTCAGGAACAGGTAGACGTAAGAAGTTGATATTTATATCCGATACTAAGGTCTGTGGTCCCTTGGTGTTTTAGAAAAGTTAAGCTTCTAAGACAGTTCAATGAAAAGATATCGCCCTCTATGTCACATATTTTGATACTCGCAAACTCACTCATTAAAATCTATAGGGTGCTTCCCGTTGACCTAAAATTATGAAGTTTGGCAGGAAAGAACGTTTCACAGTACAAGTAAAGGGAAAAAAATCCGAAAATTGTTAATTATATCACACAAAAAAATACTTTTTTCATTAGTTATCAGAGTTAAAACTTAAAATTAAAACATTCTCGAAAGTCTTAGAATTTCCGGGACCGATGTCTTACCAATATCAATATCGATAAAAGGCAAGAATCATCGAGATTCTCGATTTCCGGGATGGATGAATCGTCCATATACGTAATTAAGTTTATACGTAATTAAGTTTCTACGGAACTCTCAGAGTGCGAGTCGTATTCGCACATTGTCCCTTTTTTATTATTATGATAGGGGAAGTTCTTGCACATGAATTTAGGCACATGCATGACACGCCTGGAAAAATGTAAAAATTAACTCGAGTATTCTATGGACTGGAATTATTGTTTGTGTCAAATCCGTTACCGAATACTAGTTTAATGTTGCCTGATACATCTAATGTGAGAAAGCTGGGGCTTGGCTTGACGGTGTACCTTAATGCACAGCAGCGTGCTGGCTTCCGAAACAGGGACGTGAGTCACACCCGGATAGAAAATACGTGCCGTATGAGCGACCGTTTGTCTATGATGCCGTACGACGTGAGCGTTGCTTTTAGGCCGTTTATCACACTTCTGTGCGCAGTTTCCCAGCTGGGTCCCCATCCCCGCCTCAGGAAGACAAGGTCAAAACTGTTAGAACGCGAGTAAATATTGAACGAAGTGTACACAAGGAACAAAGACATTAAGCACAGATACTTTGTATGCAAGGTCATAAAATCGTACATTAACAATTATCCACGTGTAGCGAGCACTGTCGCGAGCGAGACAAACGCTAGGGGAAAAAAAAAAAAAAAAAAAACAGCGTAATGCGCAAGGATCCCAGATTAAGAAGTTGGGTTAGTTGAGTTAGTAAATAGATGAGCAGAATATGTATTTCGATCTCCGTGCTTTCCCAAAGATTCGCGCGCACTTACTCCGGCACGGCGAAGGCCGTACGCTGGCAGCGGGGAGGCCGGAAAGCGTGGATGTGGAGCGCTCCGTGTCACAGCGGGGGGCCCATCCCACCCCACAGACACACTTCTGGAGCGCTGCTCTGGGGCCGATTTCCACGGCGACGCTCCAACAATGGAGGAAGCCGCAAGTTTCTTCGTAAAGTAAGTCAGCGGGCGCCGTCCTGGCACCACAAAGGAGGATTCTGCACGTGCGCCATCGCAGTGAAAGCCGTCGCCGCAGGCACGCTGCTCGCACAGCGAATGTGCCGGCAAAACAGGACGTCTTGTCACACGCATCTCGGCAGCTGGCTTACGCCGCCAGGTAACTTTCGTAAATGGAGATGCAGCGGTGGTACGTTTGTCACCGAAAGAGTCTAGATTAAACTGTAGACGTCAATATCTTGCTCGTATGTTATGTTGTTAAAATCCACGGTTGGTTTTAGATTTGTAGCTATCATGAGATGTGACGAGAACAGCAGCGAGATGTAGACGCGTGTTGACTACGTACCTAGATGTTGCTGCTGTTCTCGTCGCTTCGGATTATGGGAGCAAAGTAGAAATCGGCCACGAATCTTGATGAAATTATATGAAGGGCTTATTTCAATAGTGGTACAAGTCCATTTTTGTTCATTTGGAGATACAGAGTCCTAAAGTTAAATGAGCGCTGAAAAATCTGCAGTTGAGATACCAGAAATATTAAAGCATATGGCTTCTTCCTAGAGATGAACCTTTCTTTCCGTTTGTTTCGATCATTAATTTCAGAAGCATTATAGGCTGAAAAGTGGAGGTAATAGACTTGTACCACTATTGGAAAAAACCCTTCATATGTGACCAATTAATTGTTTTCTACAATTTAATCAGTTACAGAATTCACCGATCTCATCCGCAGTTCTAAGCAGTCTCATTTCGAGAGGTTTTAAATTCGCTTATTTGGCTAGGAAACACTTTTTTCAGCGGCTACGGATGTATTTGTAGATTTAGAGATAACTGGCTTACGAAAACCAGCAGAACTGTAAATGCACGAGAATCGGCATCTCAATATTTCGTAAGTTGTGCACATATAATCACTTGCAGAAAAGGAGTGCAATACCATGTTGCACTGAGACGTAAAGAAGCGTCTCTCTAAAATATGAAATAAAAAAAATGTTCAAATGTGTGTGAATTCCTAAGGGACTAAACTGCTGAGGTCATCGGTCCCTAGAATAACACACTACTTAATCTAACTTAAACTAACTTAGCTAAGAACAACACACAAGCCGGCCGCTGTGGCCGAGCGGTTCTAGGCTTCAGGCTGGAACCGAGCTGCTGCTACGGTCGCAGGTTCGAATCCTGCCTCGGGCATGGATGTGTGTGATGTCCTTAGGGTAGTTAGGTTTAATTAGTTCTAAGTCTAGGGGACTGATGACCTCAGATGTTATGTCCCATTATGCTTGGAACCATTTGAACAACACACACACACACACACCCATGCCCGAGGGAGGATTCGAACCCCCGGCGAGAGGGGCCACGCAATCCCTGACTTGGCTCTCCAGACCGCGCGGTCACTCCGCGCGGCGAATATGACATATATCAGTCTAAAAGCTATTTGAAAAACAGTATTTTTAGACATTTGTACAAGGTGATTACGAGTTACTCTGTAACGAGCCACTGGAAGTGACTCCTCGTATCAAAATGACAGTGACCATCCTCAGAAAATTTGTCAGTAGAATACGGACTCGCCTTGTATAATCTTAAGCACAACTAGAGACACCGCTATTCGCAGACTGAAATGCCGCGGTATGTTGTTTCTGCAGCTCTGTGAATGTCTAAACCAACTCCTAAGAAATTTCAGGACTCAAACTTCGATTGACAAACGCGTGAAATTGCCGGAAGCTGATTCTCTTGGGCACGATACTTTTGCTGGCACAACAGAGTGGAGCCACGAAAGAACGTGTTGGCGGCTGTGTGTGACAACACGTGAGCGGCTGGGTTCCCAGAACAGCGGGCTATCGCGGCGCCGGCTCGCGCGTTCCCACCGGAGACGGGGCTCATTTCTCACAGACACGTGGCGCTTCCCACATCACTTGCCGCGCGTTACCAAACGCAGCGCGGCCCAGGCGCAGCGTGCCGTGGCGCAACGGCAACGACCGGGCAGGCGGGCCGCGTCGTGAGCTATCGCTTATGCACGCCTCTCGCCGCCTGCTTTCGAGGGTTCACCCGGCCAGCCACCCGCAGCCACGCCGGGGACCGCGGAGGCTGCGTTTCGCAACGGGGGGACGCGACCCGTTGCGAACCTGCCCATTCCGAAGAAAGTACTGTCATACCGAATACACATCTACATATACAAGGTGCCCCGGGAGGAAAGGCCAGTATTCAGAGACATGACACGAACGATCATTCGAAGTAAAACAGGTTACTAAACATGTGCTCTGAAATGCATACCCGAGGCGCTATGAGCACCTCTTCATCTTCGATACTGCGTCACAAATCTCTTCTGTTGCAAGCTCTTTGCTTTCCATATTCTGAGAGTTGCCGGTACGGACCAAAACAAGAAACAAATATCAAGTAAACATGGGCTCTAAAATGCATACCTTAAGGTTGCGAAAGCATACTTGACCTTTTAGCAACAAATAATCCTGGACAAATAGTGAGTATCGTGGCGAATACAGGGATTAGCGACCACAAGGCAGTTGCTTCTAGGCTGAATACCGTAACACCTACAACCATCAAAAAGAAACGCAAAGTATATCTGTTTAAGAAAGCTGATAAAAATGCTCTTAACGCCTTTTTAAGAGACAGTCTTCACTCCTTCCGATCTGATCATGTAAGTGTAGAAAAGTTGTGCAATGTTTTCAAAGAGATAGTATCGACGGCAATTGAGACATATATACCACATAAATTAATATCTGATGGTACTGATCCACCATGGTACACAAAACTGGTCAGATCACTGTTGCAGAAGCAACGAAAAAAGCATGCCAAATTTGAGAGAACGCAAAATCCCCAAGATTTGCAAAGTTTTGCAGAAGTTTGAATTATAGTGCGTACTTCATTGCGAGATGCTTTTAATAATTTCCACAGCGAAATTCTGTCTCGAAATCTGGCAGAAAACCCAAAGAGATTCTAGTCATACATAAAGCACACCAGTGGCAAGACGCAATCAATACCTTCACTGCGCGATAACAACGGTGAAGTCACTGATGACAGTGCCCCTAAAGCAGAGTTATTAAACACGGTTTCCCGAAACTCCTTCTCCAAAGAACACAAAGTAAATATTCCTGAATTCAAATCAAGAACAACTGCCAAGATGAGAAACATAGAAGTAGATATCCTCGGAGTAACGAAGCACCTTAAATCACTTAATAAAGGCAAGGCCTCCGGTCCAGATTGAATACCAGTAAGGTTCCTCTCAGAGTATGCTGATAAAATAGCTCCACATTTAGCAATTATATACAACCACTGGCTCACAAAAAGGTCCGTACCTAGAGACTGGAAAATTGCTCAAGTCACACCAATATCCAAAAAGGGAAGCAGGAGTAATCCGCTGAATTACAGGCCTATATCACTGACGTTGATTTGCAATAGGGTTTTGGAACATATACTGTATTCGAACATTATGAAGTACATCGAAGAAAATGATTTATTGACACATAGTCAGCACGGATTCAGAAAATATCGTTCTTGTGAAAAACTACTAGCTCTTAATACTGATGAAGTAATGAGTGCTATCGACAGGGGATGTCAAATTGATTCCATATTTTTAGATTTCCAGAAGGCTTTCGACACCGTTCCTCACAAGCGTCTTCTAACCAAACTGTGTGCCTACGGATTATCGCCTCAGTTGTGCGGCTGGATTCGTGATTTCCTGTCAGAAAGGTCACAGTTAGTAGTAATAGACGGAATGTCATCGAGTAAAACAGAAGTAATATCCGGCGTTCCCCAAGGAAGTGTTATAGTCCCTCTATTTTTCCTGATCTATATTAACGACATAGAAGACAATCTGAGTAGCCATCTTAGATTGTTTGCAGATGATGCTGTCATTTACCGTCTTGTAAAGCCATCAGATGATCAAAACGACTTGCAAAATTATTTAGATAAGATATCTGTATGGTGCGAAAAGCGGCAATTGACACTGAATAAAGAAAAGTGCGAAGTTATTCACATGAGTACTAAAAGAAATCAGCTAAATTTCGATTACGCGATAAGTCACACAAATCTGAAGGCTGTAAATTCAACTAAATACTTAGGGATTACAATTACAAATAACCTAAATTGGGACGATCACATAGATAATATTGTGGGTAGAGCAAACCAAAGACTGCGATTCATTGGCAAAACACTTAGAAGGTGCAACAGGTCTACTAAAGAGACTGCTTACACCACGCTTGTCCGCCCTATTCTGGAGTATTGCTGTGCGGTGTGGGATCCGCATCAGGTAGGACTTACGGATGACATCGAAAAAGTACAAAGAAGGGCAGCTCGTTTTGTATTATCGCGAAATAGGGGAGATAGTGTCACAGACATGATACGGGAATTGGAGTGGCAATCATTCAAACAAAGGCGTTGTTCGTTGCGACGGGATCTTCTCATGAAATTTTAATCACCAGTTTTCTCCTCCGATTGCGAAAACATTCTGTTGCCACCCACCTACAAAGGAAGAAATGATCATCACAATAGAATAAGAGAAATCAGGGCTCACACAGAAAAATTTAAGTGCTCGTTTTTCCCGCGTGCCGTTCGAGAGTGGAACGGTAGAGAGACAGCTTGAAGGTGGTTGCTTGAACCCTCTGCCCGGCACTTTATTGTGAATAGCCGAGTACTCACGTAGATGTAGATGTATGGATGTTGTTCAATAGATGTGTTTCACTGTAACAAAGGTCAACAAGGGCTCATACCTCTCAAGGTATCCATGTTAAAGTCCAAGTTTACTTCACTTCTTTTATTGTTTTGGTCCATATTACCAACTCTCAAAATACGGAAAGCAAAGAGCATGCAGAGGAAGAGATTTGTTCATAGTATCTAAGATGAAGACATGCACACAGTTCTTAAGGTACGCGTTTTAGAGCCCATTTTTACTAAACATTTATGATTCGAATGGTCGTTTCCTCTCGTATACGTGATTAATGATCATTCCTCCTGAGATGTGCTACACACTTCACACGTTTTGCAGTGTGTAAAGGTAGGTACATCGCACCAGTATTACTTATTTTCTTTCCTATTCTGTTCACTTACTGAGCGACCAAAAATGTATGTCTATACACCTCTGTAAACTTATTTTCATGATTGCTACGCCAAATAAACAATGGGGACAGCGTAATGGTCCCACAGTATTCTTCGCATGCATAGTCTCCAAATTTACCCGATAGTGTTTCTAGAGAATTACGTCGTCTTCCTTCCATATAACCCAATTAATTCCTCAGTCCTGGGTCAAGGGTCTCCAAATTACTAAACCATGAGGGCCAACTACCAAGTTCTTAATCTCTGTGGGAGAGAGGGAGGGAGCTGGACGGATAACACATTCTCTCAATGACAGGTGTTAAATGTGTCTTTTGAATACAAAATTTTCTGAAAACTATGACTCTAGATCAGTCTGTTGTATGAGTAAAATATCTCGTAAATATTCGTTCCTCAGATTTCTTTTTTATTTAGATTTTCTTAAAATTTTAGCAAAAAAAAATATATTTTTGCACCTGTAGGTATCGCCAAAATGCAGTTCTTTGTGTAATCACTGTCAGTGAATGACTTGCCTTGTTTGGTGGTGTCACTGGTAATTCGAGCCGCGCGGAGTGGCCCCGCGGTTTGAGGCGCTATGTCACGGATTGCGCGGCCCCTTCCACCGAACGTTCGAGTCCTCCCTCGGGCATGGGTGTGTGTGTTGTTCTTAGCATAAGTTAGTTTAAATTAGTTTAAGTAGTGTGTAAGTCTAGGGACCGATGACCTCAGAAGTTTGGTCCCTTAGGATGTCACGCACATTTGAACATTTTTGGCAATTCGAAAACTTACTTTCGTAATGGTCTTACTTTCCTGAACACGTTTCCAAAATAGTTTTTAATATTTCATCCGTCTTTGGCATCTGCAGGTGTATACATGGAAATAATCAGCAACCAGTTGCACAAAAGGCTGTTAGTGCCCTTATTCAGGAGGTCACAACTTTCGCGTTACTTGAAGTGTCAACAATAAGAAGGATATATTATTAGCGGATGTTAACAATAATATGCATTCATCTTACTGTTGACGCTCGCAAATATTGTGATCATTATAACCTTCTGAAGAAGATCACAGACTACCTGAAACCGGTTAAGAAATTAAATTTTTTTATGTAACTGATTGCTGATTATTTCGATATAAAAAGGTTTTGTTGAAAACGAAGTCTGCGTTTCAATGTTTTGAATTTATGTTCACATTCATTGCATTTGAATTTACCAGAAAGGTTTTTCTCGTAGTGGCGGCAAATATCGTCTTCCTTCAGAATAGCAATAACTTCGTTACAGATAACACATATTGGTTTATTCTCTTTCCCTATGACAAATTACTCCACTGCACACGTTTTACTGAAGGTGCGACACTCGCTATCCACACATGTCTCGAGACTTTCAGCTGACGGACGGAACATTTATTCGGAAGAAAGAAAACTTGAAATAACTACACAGCTACAGCCACGTAATCAGTGTCAGCTTCTGGCAGAGCCCTACTATTATTTATGAACAAATGAAGGAGATTTTGACGTGCTTCGTGTGGTGCAATGCTCCTAGCAGCAGACTTAAGTGAGCGGTAAGAATCACGCGCTACTTTAAAAAACTTTCTCGCTCGGTTAAGCCCCTACGCAGACCCGAAGCGGCAAACGGGCCTTATTTTCGAGACCCCTGACTGGTCTGTTACGATCTCAGCAGTGCGTCACGGAATTGGTTCGATGTGTATTGTCGGTCTACTTCATAAGGACTCCAATCACTGCAACAATATTCTAGAATCGATCAGAACAGTGTTTTGTATGTCATTTCCTTTACAAATGCACTGCACTTCCAGAAGTCTTCCAACAAGTCTCACTGTTCCATTCTCTTTCCCTTATTTCACATGGCCGTCCCACTTCGTATACACTGATCAGCCAGACCTACTATCGATATAAACCTGTCCAGGCGATAGCAGAGTCACCTGACGAGGAATGATTGCTGGTCAGAAACACGCACGGTGCGTGTAGTATCAGTGATCGCGCTGTCCGTGTGTAGAGTGGGGAAGGCGCGCGATCTATCTGAGTGTGACCGAAGGCGGATTGTGATGTCCCGGAGGCTCGGCACGACCATTTTGGAAACTGCACGACTTCTCGGGTGTTCGAGGAGAGCTGTGGTGAGTGTCTTCAACACGTCGCGAAACCAAAGTGAAACTTCGTCCAGGCGTCTTGGGATCGGGTGGACACCCCCCATTACAGGTGTCGGACGTCGCAGGCTGGGCAGACTGGTAAAACAGGACACGTGGCAAACTGTGGCGGAATTAACGTCAGACTTTGATGCTGGGCAGAGTACAAGTGTGTCTGAACACACGGTGCACTGCACACTCCTAACGATGGGCCTCCACAGCCGATGACCGATGCGTGTGCCAATGTTAACACCACGACAGCGGCAACTGCGACTGAAATGGCCAAACGATTGGACGTTGGCACAGTAGCAGAGCGTTGCATGGTCTGATGAATCCCGATACCTCCTTCATCATTCCGATGTAAGGGCGCGGATCCGTCGACTTCCAGGGAACGGCTCCTTGGTACCTGTACTGCAGGACGGAGACAAACTGGTGGCGGCTCCATTATGCTCTGGGGAATCTTCACATGGCCATTCATGGGTCCAATGGAGCTCGTGCAAGGCGCCGTGGTGGCCAAAGAGTACCGTACACTGGTTGAAGACCACGTACACTCCTTCCTTGACGATCATGTTTCCTGAGTCTGTGGCAATTTTCAACAAGATAATGCGCCATGTCACAAGGCCAGGAGTGCGATGAAGTGTTTCGAGGAACACAGTGGCGAGTTACAATTGACATGCTAGCCACACAACTCGGTATATCTGAACCTGATCGAACACATCTGGGATGTGACTGAACCTGGCGTCAGAACTTATCACCCCCCTCCCCGGAATTTGCGAGAATTAGGCGAGTTGTGTGTGCAGATGTGATGCCATGTCCCTCTAGCGACCTACAAAGGCCTCATTGCTTCCATGCGACGACTTGTCGCCGCTGTTATCCGTGCCAAAAGGTGGACATACTGGTTATTGGGTAGGAGGCATAATGTTCTAGCTAATCAGTGTAGCTTCTTAGTATTCTCCCAGCAAACTTACACAATCTGACGTGCTCAGGGTGTTGACCAGTAATCTTTTAGTCAGATAGTATCGAATACTTCCTTCTTGCAATAGACATTATCTTACATTGATCCACATTTAAACACAGGTCACGTCATTATACCAACTGGAAATTTTGTCCAAGTCTTTCTGCAGTTCCTTATAATCGTCCAATGAGAATAATTCTCTGTCCATAACACAACAGTTTCGTCAGCGAGCAACCTTATCCTGCTGCTTATGCTGCCTGAATATTGGAAACATCAGAGGTCATATTGCACTTCCATGGGACACACCCAATATTACTTTCGTTTCTGTGGCTCACTGGCCGTCGAGTATAATGTAATTGGTGCTACTAATTAAAAATTCTTAGAGCCAGTTACATATTTGTGAAGATCCCTCGTATGGTCGTACCAAGATTAGTAATCGGCAATGTGGTACAGTGTCGAACGCCTCAAACGACGCCGTTATATACCAGGAACTGTTATTGATCAAAATTGCAGCAATGTCCACTAATATTTTGACATAATGGTCACGTTATGTAATGCTACATGTATTATGTAATATGTATGACTTAATGTAACAGCCTTTTAGTAAACAGTTGGACACGGCTAAATTAGTCATACAAACATAAAAAAACGTTTTGCGTCACCTCGGTTCCGAGAGTACCGAAACCTGTGCAGAAAATTGGAATAGAGATTAACATAAACATCAAACCGCCCTTTTTATTGCTCAAGAAAACCACACATTGCATGTTGTACCACCATACAGCGAGACCTTCAGAGGTCCAGATTGCTGTACACACCGGTACCTCTAATACCCAGTAGCACGTCTCTTGCATGGATGCATCCTTGTATTCGTCGTGGCATACTATCCACAGGTTCATCAAGGCACTGTTGGTCCAGATTGTCCCACTCCTTAACGGCGATTCGGCGTAGATCCCTCAGAGTTGTTGGTGGGTCACGTCGTCCATAAACAGCTTTTTTCAATCTATCCCAGGCATGTTCGATATGGGTCATGTCTAGAGAACATGCAGGCCACTCTAATCGAGCGAATTGTCGTCCATGAAGACGAATTCCCCGCCAGTATGCTGCCGATATGGTTGCACTATCGGTCGGAGGATGGCATTCACATATCGTACAGCCGTTAAGGCGCCTTCCATGACCACCAGCGGCGTACGTCGGCCCCACATAATGCCACCCCAAAACAGGAGGGAACCTCCACGTTGCTGCACTCGCTGTACACTGTGTCTAAGATGTTCATCCTGATTGTGTTGCCTCTAAAGACGTTTCTGACAGTTGTCTGGTTGAAGACATATGCGATATTCATCGGAGAAGAGAATGTAATGCCAATCCTGAGCGGTCCATTCGGTATGTTGTTTGGCCCATCTGTACCGCGCTGCATGGTGTCGTGGTAGCAAAGATGAACCTCGCCATGGAGGTCGGGAGTAAAGTTGCGCATCATGCAGCCTATTGCGCACAGTTTGAGTCGTTGTACGACATCCTGTGGCTGCACGTTGCTGTCAGGGTTCCTCCGAGTCATAATCCGTAGGTAGCGGTCATCCACTGCAGTAGTAGCCCTTGGGCGGCCTGAGCGAGGCATGTCATCGACAGTTCCTGTCTCTCTGTATCTCCTTCATGTCCGATCAGCATCGCTTTGGTTCACTCTGAGACGCATGGACACTTCTCTTGTTGAGAGCTCTTCCTGGTACAAAGTAACAATGCGGATGCGATCGAACCGCGGTATTGAACGTCTATGCATGGTTGAAGAGCAGACAACACGAGCCGTGTACCTCCTTCCTGGTGGAATGAGTGGAACTGATCGGATTTTGGACCCCCTCCGTCTAATAGGCGCTACTCATGCATGGTTGTTTACATCTTTGGGCGGGTTTAGTGACATCTCTGAACAGTCAAAGGGACTGTGTCTTTGATACAATATCAACAGTCAACGTCTATCTACAGGAGTTCTGGGAACCGGGTTGATGCAAAACTTTTTTTGATGTGTGTATCATACGTATGACTACGAAAACTGCTATGTACTTCATAAATCAACAGAAAATAAAAACAAAGGTATACAGGGTGTGTCCTAATTAAAGGCCTAAATGCATACATTTGAAAGTACATGGTACTAGAAGCAAAAAAAAGTCTCAGTAAACATTGGCTGTAAAATGAGTACTTTAAGAGCACTTGTTCCATAGAAAAGATGTTTTACAGAGTAGTGAACTTTCTGTCATGATTGTCGGACATTTTTCTCTTTGCTTTGATCCAAACTACCACCTCTCAAAATGTGGAAAGCAGAGCGCATGCAGTAGAGGAAATCTGTCGATTAGCTAAGATGCAAATTACGTATAAGAATTTTTAAAGTTATTATAGGAGATGAAAAGAAATACTTTAGTAATATGACACAAATGTCACTGGTGGACCGTTTCCTCGATATGGATCCTTGAAGGGTTTGACGCAAGAGTTTTCTTAGCTCAACGTTCAGTTTTTTTGAGCGCTTTGTGCCTAACATGTTGACACTAGAAACAGATTTGTAACATCCTTGTATCTTACTGCTACGGAGGATGAGTTTACGTTATTGCTAGCATTATCCACGTCCCTGGTTAAACTGCCACATTTTTGTTACTTACATCATGTTGTGTTTACATGAAAGTTTCTACTGATGTTTTTGATGGTTTATTATATTCGGACCGAAGTAGTTGACATGCATCTCATTTATGAGGAGGCATGATGCAGCAGTCGAGCAGCAACTTACATGGGGGACGTTACGATATCATGTCTCATTTCTAAGACTTGATGGCCATCTTCGTGAAACAGAACCCCGTACACCAGGCCGATGAGAGATTGGTGGACGTCGCAATATGGGCATTGTTCAGTTAGAGGAACCTGTGTTACAGCGAGTCAACGATTTGAGGACAACTCCAGCACCACCACACGATTCGTAGTCAAGGAAATACACGTCTTCAAGGACACTTTGTGGAAATCCTACATGATACGTGCATGCATCAATTCAAGTGTCAGATAGAGCGAGATCTATCAGCTGAAGTCTCTTACCAGCCTGTGGAATTCTCCTAGTGGTATCTACACCGAATTTTAAGCATCTCTGACTTACAAACGTGTGTTTTGCTTACTGACGAGGCTGCATTCACAAGGAAAGGAAAATACAAGAGCCACTATCGCCATGTCTGGGACCTGAAAAACCCTAAGGCCTAGTAGTGTGTTCCATCATCAACAGAGATTTACCATAAATGTGTAGAATGGTATTGTACACGATCATCTGAAGAGCTGTATCGTCTGCCTAACGTTCTTAATAGAGGAAATTTACCGTTTGTTTCTCCGTGTATTATTACTGAAATGTTGGAGAATATCCCGCTAGCAGTCAGGCAACGATCATGGTTCCACCATATTGGATCTCGCCATATTACAAAGGGTGCACGTACTGGACATTGGTAAGAAAAACTAGGTTTTTTTACCTTCAGTTTGATGTATAATTTGTTACAAACAGTATAGATTAAGCTCTTATACGAGGGCCATTCGGAAAGTAAGGTCTGATCGATCGCAAAATGGAAACGACACTGAAAATTCTATGTTAAGTTCCATAGTGCTTAGAGCCATTTTTGAAAATTCTATGAAAGTTTGCACAGATGTATTGGGCAGTGTCTCTAGTATACCTGTCGATCGCGTCACTCTTTTCAGTTTTGAGCGCACAGTGAGTTCGTAAAGATGCCTAGAAAAAAGTGTCTCCCGCCAAGTGTGAAGGTCTGGTGAGAGATTTCGCCTGAAGCTTTTCAGCCCACATAACATGAGTGTCATGCGTTGCATGAAATTCTCGCCTGTACTCTACAGGGGCAATGAAGATGCTCCTGCAGTGTTTTCGATGGGAAGTGTTTTATTACCAACAACACACTCGATTATTGTTTCCCACTGAGTTTCGTTTCTGGTTACATGACATTTTCGCACAGACGACGAGCTGTAGTCCAGCATAGAGATTTGGCAGAAAGCAGAGGCGGCTGCCTTCTACGAGGGCTGTCCAGAAAGTAAGTTACGATTGATCGCGAAATGAAAATCACAGTGAAAATCAGAAATGTTTCATTTGTAACAGTTAGCTACACCTTTCAGCTACTTCTCTACGTAGTCGCCGTTCTGACTCAGACATTCGTCGTAGCGTTGTACCAACTTTGCAATACCCTCATCATAGAAGGCAGCCGCCAGTGCTTTCCGCCAATTCTCTACGCTGGCCTAAAGCTCGTTGTCTGTGCCAAAATGTTGTCTTCATAGACAGCGGTTCATGTGACCAGAGATGAAACTCAGAGGGAGACAATTACGGGCTGTATTGTGGATAATCAAACATTTCCAATTGAAACGATGCAGGAACATCTTCATTGCCCCTGCAGAATGAGGCTGAGAATTGTCTTGAAGAAGAAACCGCACGACAGTTATGTAATGTTGGTTGCATAGCTTCAGGGCCCTCGTACTTGGCGGGAGACACTATTTTCTATAACATCTTTACGCGCTCACTAAGAGCTCAGGAATGAAAAGAGCGACATAATTCTACCTAGAGTCATACTAGAGACACTGCCCAACACATCTTTGCAAAGCTTTATCGGATTTTCATAGTCGTTTCCATTTCGCGACCGATCGTAACTTACTTTCTGGACAGCCCTCGTATAACGAGGGCATTGGAAAGTCGCTACAAAGCTACGACAACCCTGAGCGGTGACTATATACAGAAGTAGACAGAAGGTCTAGCTAACTGTTTCAAATAAAACAGTTTTGAACTTCAAAGTGGTTTCAATTTCGAGACTGGTCGGACCTTACTTTCCGAATAGCCCTCGTAATGTACCACTGAAACTGGGACGTTATTTTACGGAAATCCTATATTGTGCCTAAAATGGAAGCAGCAACTTAGCTGAACACCTGGAAGCACATCATTAAACAATCACACCGAATGCCGTGAGGTACTGCATTTCTAAGTATTTGTATGTGTTTACTTTTAGGTCAAGCCGCGCGATGGTTCAGCTACAACTGTAAATGATTAATGCTGGAAAATATGACTGGTGGCGCGTAAATTTAATTAGTTGCTTGATAACCGAGTAACAAAATCGGAAGCGCAGCTGCTTTCCCGGACACTCGCTGCAGTCAGGCTGGGTGTTACGTAATCCTGAGGCTCGTACTGTGGTACTGGTGCAGGAACGCTCTAGGCTGGAAGCAGAGGAGGAGGGGCGCGTTTGGCCTGCAGCTGGTGTTCCCCTGGCGGTCTCGCCGTGAGGACGGCTAACGGCGCCGCGCCTCGCCCACGGCTGCCCTGGTTACCGTGCGCCGCGTGCTGGCATCGCCTCCACGCCGCGCGGGCACCTATGTAGCGGGAACTACCTGCGAGGTTAAAAATGTGTGTCGCCCGGGACGCGAACCCTGATCCTTGGCTTTCGCAGGCACTGCTCTTCTCCACTGAGCTATCCAGACACGCCTCACGACCGCCCTCACCTTGCACCATTTGTTGTGCTAGTACCTCTCCCCTACATTCAGGTAAATGTAAATGTCGTGTGACTAGGGCCTCCCGTCTGGTAGACCGTTCACCGGGTGCAAGTCTTTCGGTTTGACGCCACTTCGGCGACTTGCGAGTCGCTGGGGATGAAATGATGATGATTATGACAACACAACACCCGGTCCCTGGGCGGAGAAAATCTCCGACCCAGCCGGAAATAGAACCCGGGCCCCTTAGGATTGACATTCTGTCGCGCTGACCACTCACCTACCGGGGGCGAAGTACATCCAGGTTGTGAGTAATACTTCGATAGTTCAGTCGATAAGGGCATTCTTTGCAAAACACGAGATTTCAAGTCTGTCTCCCACATCAGCACACAGTTTAACTCCTCCAGGAAGTCTCGAAACAGTGTGTAGTCTTGTAAATAATAGATTTCAGCTGTCAGTCGTCCTTTGGAAATTTTATTGGTAGATTTAGATTTCAGCTAGAAACTAGCCATTCTCAATGCACTATCATTTTTGGTCAATGCATGTAATGCCTGTTGGTCGGGCTTTGTCCACAGTTCATTGAGTACTAGTAGTACTAGCGTATTCAATGAATTGTGGACAAAGCTCGACCAACAGGCATTACATGCACTGACCGAAAATGATTGTGCATTGAGAATGGCTAGTTTCTAGCTGAAATCTAGATCTGCCAATAAAAATTCCAAAGGACGACTAATAGCTGAAATCTATTATTTACAAGTCAAAGTAACAGTTGCTACGTGCAACAGCCTCCGAATGGAGGGTAACCTGATGAGTGTGTAGTCTGCTGCAGACTGAGACGTTCCACCTCAACCCGTGTGCTTACCAATGCACCGACGTCGGCTATCATGACGCGGGGATGAATCCTACTCGCCCTGTTACTGACAATTTGGCTTTTCAGGGGTTTTCCATAAGCTTCTAAGCAACCGCCAGATTGTCGCCCCCTCCCTCCTCCTCCTCTCCGCCTGTGTCTAGAAGCAGAATATACAACCAATTAAACTATTGTGACCTATAGAACGAAGTTTTTATGACCTGCGGACAAATGACCCACGCGTCCCTCCTCGCTCAGACTGACAGTTATCGGGCGTGACTTGGAAAAGTATCAAGCCACAGAATTAAAATAAAGACGACCTCCAAATCGCGCATGGGCGATTGTCCACCACTAGCATACACTTCCATGGGCGCGACGAATGGTGAACATGAAAAGAACAACGTCTCTACACTATCGCCATTCTGTAGGAGCCTCACATCCCGTTCAAGACTTGAACGTCCAGCAGCCCCTGAGGGCGAGGTGGCGCTGCGATTAGCACATTCGAGTCGCGTTCGGGAGGACGACGGGTCAGATCCGCGTCCGACCATCCAGCTTTAGGGTTTCTGTCATTTCCATAAATCGCTCCAGGCAAATGCCAGGATGATTCCTTCTCCATCTTTGAAACAATCCGAGCTTGTGCTCCGCTCCTAATGACGTCAGTGTCGACGGGACCCTTAACCCTAATCTTCCTTCCTTCCTTCCTTCCTTCCTTCCTTCCTGAGGGCTCTAGGTAAGACTTCTCTGTACCCGATATCAGAAGGTTCGTGTGAATATCTGCTTCTTGTTTCCTGAAGTATCACTATATTTTTCAGCCGAAATACTTGCTCACGTACAATTGGAACATCAAGCGGTTAGAGAATAATTTTTTAGTCCGGTATCAACACTGTAATAAAACATCTTCATTATTGCATTTCGCATGAATGAAGCTTCTGCATAGTCTAGAAGGCTTTTAGATATCGTTGCAGAGATTATAATTTCTTATAAAATCCTGTGACAACACTACACTGAACGTGAGTTGTACGAGGTGTGGATGTAAAACAACGGGACAGTAGGTGCGCATGCGTCAAAATGAACGACCAATATCTGTGAAGCGTGAAGTCTTCACAGTCAAATGCTGCGTGTCTGGTGTCTGTAGACAAATCATTGTGGCCGTGATCTTCGTTTGTGCAAAAAAACGGATGAAAATATCAAACAAGAAGGTAATCTGTTTCGAATTGAGCGTCGGCTGCGTATTCCATCGACTGCTGAAACTGTAGGAGTTGACAAAGAGCACGTATGTCAATTTAACATAAGAGAAATTTGTGCGAAACAGGGGCCGAAAATTCTAGTAGTTGAACAAAAAGACGCTTGTGAAAATGTTTGTACTGACAGTCTGGATACCACTGAAAATGATCCCAATTTCTTCGAAAGAGTGATAACAGGTGACAAATCTTGGTTATTCACTTATAATCCAAAAACAAATGCCAATCCATGCGCTGGAAGTGACCAACTCCATCGAGAGCGAAAACAGCTTGAACGAGAAAATTAGGATTCAAAGCGATAGTGGCCTTTTTTCAATATTTATGGAATTCTGTATCTTCACTGGGTCCCTGAGGGTCAAATTATTAATCAACAGTACTGCCTTGACGTTCTTGCTCAACACCGTGAGAAAATTAGAAACAAAAGCCAGCTGAATTGAGGATGAACAACGCATTGTCTGTTAAAGAGGTTTGAAGCGGAAGTACAGCATCCCAGTATTAGGCCTACCACGATGTGACTTATCTACTTCCGAAGGTCAAATGTGCATTAAGAGAAACAATATTTCTGTCTGTTAAGGGAGTGAAAGTAAAAGCGGGACGCTTCGCCGAGGAGCTCACAGAGGAAGACTTCTAGCTCTGTTTTCACCGATGGGAAATTCGCATGGAGCTTTGTAAAGATATAGGAGGGGAGTATATTGAGGGTTACAATAACTAAATATCTGTGTTCTTGAAATAAAATGTTTTACAGCTGTAGTATATGTAGTATCCCAGCCCCAGATGGCAATTTTCTCGAAGATCAATTGACTTGCTGTACATATTTAAGATCATCAAGACGTGATTTAACTGCGTTGTAGCGAAGTTTCTTGTCAGGGCAATCTAAAGTAAGTTGTAATGTGTTGATGGTAAAGAAGGCCTATAATACGATTTCCCCCAATTTCAGTCATCATTTCTGCTATATTTTCATTACTTGCCATGTCGTGGTAAAATGGGACAAGTTTAATGCCTGTAGTAGCCGCTGCTTCACGTTCCGTTAACGGGGCCAGCCCGAAGACCGCCGGGCAGCAGGGGACACCTGGGGGGCGCAGAGCTCAGAACTGGAGCCCCGCCACTTGGCGCTGTCGCTACCCGGCTCGGCCAATAAAACATAAACAGCTGGTTAACGGCTACTGGTGCCCAAGCAGATACGATTTATAGATCAGCAAGGCGAGAAACTTGTCCTGCCGCTATGATTGTGTCACTTTTTTGTTCTGGCGAACATCCATCTCTACCTGTTTTGTTCAAATGGTTCAAATGGCTTAGAGCACTATGGGACTCAACTGCTGAGGTTATTAGTCCCCTAGAACTTAGAACTAGTTAAACCTAACTAACCTAAGGACATCACAAACATCCATGCCCGAGGCAGGATTCGAACCTGCGACCGTAGCGGTCTTGCGGTTCCAGACTGCAGCGCCTTTAACCGCACGGCCACTTCGGCCGGCCCCTACCTGTTTTGTCCCCTAGTTCAAACTAGATATGTTCTGCTCAGCAACGTTGCGTATCTGACACATTACTAAGAACAAGTACAGTATTGGAACTACTAAGAAAAATTCTAAAACTGTTTATAAAATAAAATCAGAAACAAATCCTGTTTTGAGTAGTTTGAAATTCCAGAAGTTCGCTCTGCATATATGTATTAAGACAGAAACAGACAAAGCAATGATTTTGATAATGATGTCGAAATACAGCTGCGTGAGGGTGAAATGAAAAATTCCGAAGTGGACCTCAAATTTAAAGCCCACAACAAGCCCTCACGATTCCAACTTCGTATTCAGTTTCCCTGTTAATGCATGTAAGTACTTGAAACCTTGCTGGTCATCTCACATTAGCTGAATGTGACGATATGGTGTTTGTTTATCGGTTTACGAAATGAATGGTCTTACAGCTGGAGAAGAATTGCGTAGACTATTTCTAACCGCACGCCACCATATTCAAACGCATCTTTTTTTCGAGATTTCAACATATGCGCAAGGTTGCTGCAGTTGCTACCACACACATTTCTCGTAAACGAACAATGATGCTCGGTGTTGGGACATTTGTCAGTGGGAATACGCCGATTACTTACACTCACTGTCTGTGCTTCTTCCCACCTACCAGTAAGAAAAGTACTTGCCACCTAGACTGGCTGCGCGATGGGAACGCACGTACCATTGTGGAGAAAAATTTCCAGCGTCGCTTCTCTGTAAATGCGTAGGTCACTGTGATTACTACTCGGTTAACTCTACACGTCTTAACGAGTTGCCTTAAAGTGTTCACGTGAGGTGACCAGCTATAAAATCACTTGCTTCTGTTCTTGTAACAGACTCCTTTCGCTATCAAACTGGGACAAAAGAGTTGTACTTTCTATCCTACATCTACACTTCACTCAAATGTAACCTTGTCAGATCCATGCCGCGGCCTCACCTTACCCCTTTGGGCGTCTGTCTGTGGGGATGAATGGAAAGCGACGTAAACACGGCCTACAAATTAGTTTCTCGCTTGCTGAACAGTGCAACCCACACAAAAGTGCAGTAAGACGTCTCATAGGGACCACACGAAATGTTGCGATAGAAGAAAAGTCGGAATCACGATTTTTGAAAATTTAATTTGAGCTGTTGTTACTGTGTGTTTTTGCGTCAGCAAAAGGCTTCATCAGTAATTAATGTTTCGTTAATTATTGTTGTAATGTTTCAGACGACTGCTCTGGAGAGATAAGAGGCTTTGACAGGTCGTTAAGCCACGCCGAATAATTTTTGTGGTTCATTGCGTCTGTTAGCAACGTACGGTGATGCAACAGTAAAGGAACGACCACACTCAAGGACAAAAAGGAAACGGACAACGGAACAAAAAGGAGGTGGACTTGCTGAATGGTCAACGCCGCGAAACATTCTGTTCCCCAATCACCTATTGTTTGTCAGGATTTTTTGCCGTGAGCGGTGAAAGGAAGGAACAGCTAGAATGAAAAGTCCTGGTGCAGATAAGACTACTGATTTTTAATCAGTAATTAACGTGCAAATAAGCACATCGAAAAACAGTTGATGTCATTCTATATAACATTGGGTTCTTTGTTCTTCGAGACAGTAATTCAGAAAGTTCTAATCTTTTTTCTTTCCATTTCGGCTGTCGAAGAGTTGCGCTGGTAAACGGAAAGAAAGATGTGGCAATCGGATATGCATCGCAGGAACATGATATTTTTGCTATAATTCCACACAGTTACCGGTGTGGTAATACGCATTACACTGAAAACTTATTTTCTGATTGTATAGATATTGAAAATAAGAGTTCTGGGAATAGTTAGAGAGTTTCAAATTTTAACATCTGTTGTCAACGAAACCGTAAAAATTCAACACTAGGCATTATTCTCGAGGTAATAAACCGTCTAGGACTTTTCTAAATGAATCAGCATCCACATGAGGTGATTAAACAAAACCATCGAAAAACTAAGTTAAGATGTGCAAGATGGAATGGTCTTCTTTGGTGTTAAACCATCAGGTTGGTTAGCAGTGGTTCGCCATTCATTTCTGTCTTCGCCCTGCCTGTTTTTAGTGATATAGTTGGTGCAGCTGATATCCTTCATGATGTGGTTGACGTATTCTAGCCTCGGTCCACCTCTTGTATTTTTCGTTTCTACCGTCCCTTCAATGACAGTTTGAATGATACCATCATGTTCAAATCTTCAAATCTGTGTGAAATCTTATGGGACTGCCAAGGTCATCAGTCCCTAAGCTTTCACACTACTTAACCTAAATTATCCTAAGGACAAACACACACACCCATGCCCGAGGGAGGACTCGAAACTCCGCCGGGACCAGCCGCATCATCCATGACTGCAGCGCCCTAGACCGCTCGACTAATCCCGCGCGGCATAGCATCATGTCTAAGCCGATGACCGACCCATGTGTCCCTTCTGTATTCGATTAACTTCAGAAGACTAGACTTCTCTTTCTCCATTCTGTAGAGCACCTGTTGCCTTGATGTCTTCCGGGGGTATTTAAACATGACGCTTCCTTCTAAGTGAACTGTTGTCCACCACTGAATCACCTCTCTGGCTATTGACAGGTCAGTTAACAATGTTCATCGATCATCCTGTCGTTTCGCAGACTTATCTGATTGAAGACTTCTTGTGCTGCATTGATCTTCTGTGCGAACACTAAACATCTAACTGCGTCCTTCAGTCTAAGTTATTTCGCCAAGTCAGAACTAGGAGATGCGTTTTCTCCTCGGGAGAAAATGAACACAGGTCCAGGGAAATAACGTGCAGTTCCAGTAAGAAAAATCTGCAGTTAGTTCCAGATTAGTAGTGATGTTACACAGGCGTTAGATTACGAAATATGAAAAATACGAAAAAAAAGATCGTGACATGAAAAAGTATCGATGTTTCTGAAGTGACCGTGTGACCTATAACAGATGACTAGATGAGAGGAAACGCAAATGTCGGCCAGAAAGACGGACCTGTAACTGTTAATTATTTATTTTTTTTTAAAATAGGATGTGAATTGTCTTATAACCTTCAAATGCCACATACAAAACAAGACTGTTTCAGTCCAGATTGAATCTACTGAAGATGCCTTAGTGTAAAATGCGAATCGCATAAACAACAGATTGCAGCAAGAAAAAGGTGTTTAATTTATAAGACGAATATTTATATAGTTGCTGCAGATGATGTTAAGGCTAACAGACTTTTTACGTAATTAGTTTCTGTTTGTTTACAGGTACATATCTGCATACCCGGTAATACACATCTCCGTGACATAGTACAGTAGCACGCAGCTATAGGAACTAAAGCGAAGTGGTGTGCCCATTGATAAAGTAAATCGTTCTCAGTAACAGGGAATATGTTGCACCTATCAGGTGAATATACATGGATCCTTTAGCAGTCTGCATTGGCCTGACGCAGCAGCAATATTCAATATTTCCGCTCTTGCCGAAACGAATTAACACATGATAGTTCACTTCAACAGTGGGCTGTGTAATTTCGTTTTGGCTAGTGTAGCGTCTGTTAAGGCACTGTCGTAGAGGGATTTCGATGTTTACAGAGACGGCACACTCGTGTCCGCAAACAAGCGAAAAAGAATTAGGTAACTTCATTTTTTCAGTGTGATAATTTACACTTTATGACTACTCCTCGTATATATAAACTAGATGCATTCTATTACACATTTACTGCTTTCATTTGACTCGCTCCCGTATGTTTTAATATGCAAAGGATGTGATGAGTTCGGGTTACTTAATTATAAATGAGTCTCGTCCGACTGTGTTAACGGTGTGCAACAGAGCATCTCTTGCAAGTTTGTGGCCTTTATACTGGACGACAAAGGCAGTATGAAATTAAGTAAGCCCAAATCACTGGCGAAACACGTGAGACGAGAACTAATTCTCTTTGTCAACAGCGGTAGCCAAAGTATTTGTTTATGATGAGCGATAATAAGTCATCTGCAAGAAATTAACGGTATCGTTCTTTGGACATCATCAGACTTTCCAGTTTTTTGCAGGAATTCTGTACGTAGCAGCAGTAGGCTTCCCGTATTGCACGCGTGATTGTAATACACTGGTGTTGTTAAAACAACAAACAACTATTTATCCGTCCTAATTCACGATGTAACCATAGAAACTGTCAACAAATGTCCGGATGATCGAGTTCTGCACGGAAGATGGCATTCCGGTCAACGGGCAACCACGCCAACGATGACATCAGGGCACTGTGCACGCAGTCACAGACGGTGCAGTATAGCACAGAGAGGACGCCTACTAGACTCTCTGTGGTGGAGGGACATGGGAAGAATTTGAAGACGGTCGCTAGCTGATGTGGCCCGATGGCTTAATGTGAAACGTTCTGTTGTTTCTCGGATGTGGCGACAGTTTATAGAGACTGAAGCTGTATACCGAAGTCCAGGGCAGGGCCGACTATGTGTGACATCAGAGAGAGAGGCCGTTAATTGGCTGAAGGGCACGACGGTACTGCCGTAGCACTGACATCTGGTCTCTGAGCATCCACTGGTTGTGTTGTATCGAGACAAACGGTGCACAGAAGGCCTCAGCAGAGTTGCCTTTACTGCGGAGGCCTGCTGTATGTGTACCTCTGAAGCGTCTTCACAGAATGGAACGTCTAGAGTCGAGTCGCCAACGTGTCACCCGGACGGTCGAAAGGTGTGCCAGCCTTCTTTTCAAAGATGAGCCCCGATTTCGTCTGCAAAGTGATTCTCCACGGATTCGCATCTGGAGGGAATGTGGAACACGAATTCGGGTCCCAAACATGTGGTCCCTAATCGTGTGGGCAAGGATTACGTTGACCGCTCGAACAGCTCTTCGTGAAATTATACGGCTGAATCGGCAAGGTTTAACTGATGTTAGGTATCGTGACAAGATCTTAAGACCTCACGTACTGTTGTTGCGAGACGCTGTGGGCCCAGACTTCGTACTGACGGGCGATAATGCTCGACCTCATAGAACTGGGTTGTCCATGTTTTCTTCGAAACGGAAGATATTGCACGTACGGTGTTGCCTGGTTACTCTCCCGATTGGAATCCCACAGAGCATGTATGGGAGACAGGTTGCATCACGTCAGCATCCACCAACTACTCACCAAGCCTTGCGAGCAGCTCTGCAAGAAAAATGCGCGTTATTGTCTCAACGTGAAACTGGCGACATCGTTCACTGCATGTCCTGACGTTGCCAGGCCTGTAATGGTGCCAGATGTTGTCACACCCCATACTTATCACATTACCCAGTTGTCGGAATGTGTGTGCAAATCCATTAAGTTAGAAAAAACAGAGACCATTTTTGTCTACCGTTATGCATGTTGCAGTTATTAACGTTCTGTCTTCTTGGCATCGTTTCTACTATACTATAAATTGTTTGTACTGTTTTGTGGCAAAATAAACGCAACCTTGCAAAATTTCCGTTTGTTGCTTTAATTTTGGACACCAGCGCAGTGCCTCAGCAATCGCCGGCCGGAGTGGCCGAGTGCTTCTAGGCGCTACAGTCTGGAACCGCGCGACCGTTAGGGTCTCAGGTTCGAATATTGCCTTGGGCATGGATGTGTGTGATGTCCTTAGTTTAGTTAGTTTTAAGTAGTTCTAAGTTCTAGGGGACTGATGACCTCAGAAGTTAAGTCCCATAGTGCTCAGAGCCATATGAACCATTTGAACCTCAGCAATCTCGCCAGGCAGCTGTCGGCTACATAACGTTCGGCGCGTATTGTCCGAAGTTTAGTGCCACAGTAGTGAGCTGTGCTGTTGCTCCGTAGTGTTCATAGCCTTTATGGTTATCCATAGCGCTACGTTAAACGAGCGAATGATGATTAATTTTACTCTCGTTTTAGTCATTGAAATATTATTGATAAGACACTGGACTGTTACACATTGACATCAGGCAGCATATGCTGCCTTCGTAGCCGAAATAGGTCGCTAACGCACGTCTGTTCAGTGGCAGTCGACTCGGTGGCACCTGGTTCGAGCCCTGGTACCGTAAGAAATGCTCACAATCAGTATTTAACCGACAGGAGTAGGAGAGGCGGTGGCGTATAATTCCTGATCACCAGTATTTGCTCCCATGTCTTGATTTAGAACCAGACTTTTCCAAAGTGCCTCACACAGTAAGGATATGTGACATTGTTGATCGCTCTAGGTCTCCCAGCCAACAATGGTATATGTCCATTCCATTTTCCAAAAATGACGTTCGGCTGCACAAAACCTGCCTTTCTTTTTTTCAATGCCGTGGCTTTTATCGTATGATCAGCATAAACGGTCCCTAGCTCAGCTTACGGAGGTTGTGAAAATGCAACCAGTGATATGATTGTTGAATCGTCCATCCCGGAAATCAGACTAGCGCAGAGAAACTTGCAAATCAAAATAAAACTTGCCAGTTCGGAATTTGAAACTCGCCCCTCGGGAGGGTGACTTCACAATTCTGCCACTGCAGCACCTCTTGTGTAAGATGTCGCGTGAGACGGGAACCTGTAAATCATGACTAAGGCCTGACCTTCAAGTAATTTTCATCCAGTTACTGCAAGAAACACTTTTTTTCTGTTCTTTAATTGCAAGAACAGGAAAGCACAGAAGTAGAACGGGAAACAGAGAAAAATGACAGGAGTTATGTAAACTTGGCAGACTTTGAGAATGGAAATGTAAAAGGTTATCTTCTCACTCTGTGCGCGGTGAGAGAACGTCCGAAGTTTGACGCTACAGTACCGCCAAACCTCCTAATGGGAGTGACTTCCTGCTGACTTCCGCCGACAGATGATCGTTGTGTACAAAGTGGATGAATACGTAACTGCATGGTGAGTATGGTACTCCGTTTCTGTCATCAGAGATGAGCAGAGGCAGTGTTGAATCGAATTCACTGCTATCAATAGAGCGAGGTGGCTAAAGCATTCGGGTAGGACAGTAGTTCAGATTCCTATCCTGCCATCCAGATTTAGGTTTTCCGTGGCTTCCCTTAACCTCTGACAACAAGAGCAGAGGTGCTTAGTTTGAAAAGAACATAGCTGACCTCCTACCCGATATTTTCAAAGTCATGAAGCAGACATAACAAACACAAACACAAACACGCACGTACACACAAACACACACACACACACACATACATACACACACACACACACACACACACACACACACACACACACATATTTAATTTTTGACTATAGACATGACATAAATACATTGCACATTTGGTGATGTTTCAAAATCAAAACACAACAACGCGATAAAGAGATCTGTTTGCAGACTGTACGCTAAATTGAAAATAATTATTTGTGATGTAGACAGAAGAATAGCTTCACCGACAGAAGAGCAAGCGAACATGCAGGCAGATACCAACACATAGTGTAAGTAATAAAGAAAGTGCCAGGACAAAATTGTATTTTATAAATACAATAACATTTTACTGAAAATGTGTATGTTTTTCAGGCCACTGAAGACGCTTCATTAAATTAAGGCGCAGTTCGTGTGGCAAAATGTAAATTGCACTCATTTAGTTACACACAACCATAATAAAAAATCGTTAACATATTATAACTAACAACTGATAAAATGATGGCAGGAATATTTGGGTTTAACGTCCCGCTACCGACGAGATCATTAGAGACGAACCACAAACTTGACCTGTGGAATCGTGGCGAAGGAAGTGGGCGCTGCCGTTTGAAATACATCAGTCCGGCATTCACCTTAAGCGATTTAGGGAAATCGTGCAAATCCTAAATCTAGATTTGACCCACTGACCTCACATATATATAGTCACATAACTGCGCAACTTCCATCGGTGTTAGCAAACGAAGTTAGAAGAGACAGCAACACGGAATGTCATAGAGTAAATGTAGCGGAAACTGGAACGTAGAACGTCATTTGTATCGGTGGCTGATTAGCAAACTTTTCAGTTGCCGTATGTCTGCAGGCTATGAATTTAAAGCAAAACAGTTTAGTACACATAAAGCTTACGACGTACTCAAAAGATTTGCGATGTAGTGTCCTGAAATGATGTACCGGGTGATTATAATTAAACTGATGGTTTTCCGAGTGCTGCAGTGCATTCTGCACACATCGCAAGACGCTGCTACATCGTATGTATTTTCAGTAACCGGTGCGGTCGTGGGGTATGATGAAAAAATAGTAATTCCACTTCGTACCAAAAGGTGAAAATGCGGCGCTGTAAGCAGCCAGAATGTGAAATGTTTCCTCTTTTGACGTCAGTTTGCTGTTTGTCGAATGGCGACGCGTGTTAATTTCCTCTGTGAAGTCATTTTTGGTGTAAATGGTTAACAAGGTTGAAATTTTGCGTGTCAATCGCAATGGCTATTGAGAAGAAAGATCATTCACAGCTGTTAAACTTGTTTTATCAGAACAGCAGCAACAGCAGCGCTGCATTGAGAGAATACCGCCGACAAAAATAGCTGCGAAGAGGCCCCATATCAATAAATTTTGTTAAAGATTATGATCAAGAAATTGGAAGAAATAGCTGAATTAGGTGGTGCAGCTGGGACAGGGAGACAGCCCCCCCCCCCCCCCCCCATTTCCATGGAAGTTGTTGATGAAGTTGCTGCACCTATAGCCGACCGTCCAGGACATGATTCAATTTCTTGAGGAAGTGCTGGAGCTGTGTGACGGGAAATTTCTTTCCGCCGGTCAACACCTCAAAACGTTTTGCGGCGTATTTTACACTGGTATCGCTACAAGATTCAGAATATCCACCATATGAAGCTCCAAGATAGGCTACAACGTAGTGACTTTGCATTCGCTTTTTTTGGCACTCATGGAAAGGGATGACATTTGGACGGTGATTATTCTTTCGACTGACGAGCTACATTTTACCCTGCACAGTGCCTCGAAAGCACAGAACTGTCACATATGAGGTTCTACTCCGCCGCATGTTGTGCAAGAAGATCCACTGCACCCGGCTTATGTGACTGTGAGGTACAGTTGCACAAGCTGCTTCATTCACGACCGTAATTTCTTCGAGGAGATGACACATTGCGGACCTTCAAGGTGTACAGTGACATCTGCAGTTTATAAGGACCTTCTTGTGCAACACGTGATTCAAGCTTTTCAAGAACGCAACTGTGTACACACCACTATTTTCATGCAAGATGGGGCGACACCACGTGTCATTTGCCAGGTGAGGGATTTGGTTCGAGAAATCTTCGGTAACCGCCGTATCATCTCTACGCAGTTTCAAGATACGTGGTCTTCCAGATCCCCTGACTTAAATCCATGTGCTGAATGTGGGGACATATGAAAGATGGTCTCTATCAGAGATGTATCCGGACTACTCCTGATCTGAAGGATAGCATACTACGACATGTCGCTCTGATTACACTGGATATTTATTCCTTTATGAAATTTGCCATTAAAAATATATCACTTTTTCAAACGAACAGCTCAAATCATGGAATCAATACTAGAAATAAGAATAATCTTCACAAGGATTTTAAGTCACTTAGTCTTGTACAAAAAGGTGTGCACTATTCAGGAACACACATTTTCAATAACTTGCCAGCAGCTATAAAAAGCTTAACAACCAATGAAATTTAGTTTAAGAGAAGCCTAAAGGATTTATTGGTGGCCAACTCCTTCTACTCCATTGATGAGTTTCTCAGTAGAACCAACTGATTTGTGTGTGTATATATATAAGTACAATATAACTTCTGCACAGTTTCAGTGCAGTAATGTGTTCATTGTTAATAAGTGTGTGTATGTGTGTGTGTGTGTGTGTGTGTGTGTGTGTGTGTGTGTGTAAGTACAATCCAACTTCTGCACCAGTTCAGTGCAGTAATGTGTTCATTGTAAATAAGTATTTAGTAGTTGTATTACACATTTATTACCTTATAAATAAATAAAAAACTTTTTTATTTTAAATTCAGTGCATTAGTATTTGTAAAATGCTTCTTTCATATAGCGTTCATTAAAAAATGACGACCATGCCACTTGGTCGGAAGATCATACTGAACAATGTAGTAACTTGTGGAATGGTACATTAGCTTATTTGTTTGAGTTGTAAATATTTGTCATGTATTGTTGTTTTTCTGACATGTTCTACATCCTAGAGGACCTCCTCACTGCGGAACAATTGGAATGAAAGTAAATCTAATCTGATATGCTGCGAGCAACTATTGACGATGCCGTAACACGTATACAGTATGTTGCTGAGTCGGAAGACCATACTGAACAATGTAGTAAGTTGTGACAATATCCTAATAAACGCGCCAGAACCGCTGTTATCTTGTGTTTGAATGTTCTTCCCCTTTTTCTGCATCCGCACCACATTCTGACTGCTAACAGCTCCATATTTGGCAGAATGTGGAACAATTATTTTTTTCAGCGTACTCCGCGAGCTCACCCATTAATGAACATACAGTACATACGATGTTTCAGCGTACTGCGAAGTATACAGTCTGCACTGCAGCACTCGGAACACCTTCAGCTCAATTACAACCACTCTCTATATGGTCGTTCGGTGCAGCTGCCCCGCACTGCCTCGCGGCCCCTGGACGCTAGGCCGTGTACCGGCGTCCCGTTAGCGCCGCGCGGAGCTCTGCTGACCCGCACTCTGCGCGGCTCTTACGTCACCCGCCCGTACCGCCTGCGGTTCGGAAACGCCGACGCCGCGACCTTGAAAAGCGCCGCGGTTGCCCTGCAGCTTTCCCGCAGACAATTTATACACCAACCTGAACTACCCGCGGCTCATAAGGCAGGTGTATTACTGGCGTCAAGATCGGAGTTAGCCTCCAGGCACTGAAACTATCCCTGTTGTACCTAATTTCTTAAACCAGATGGTTTTCTAACTAAAGCAACTATCAGTATTTTAAACATAGCTGCGATACAGCAACGGTTCCACGTCAAAAGATTAAAAAACAGCCGACCAGTTGCAAAGGATAAAGTAATCTTTACCTAGGTTTCAATAGATATAAATCTATCTTCTTCAGAAGACGGCAATATTACAGTAACATGGAGTGAAGTATCTTAGTCATTTTTGCAAACATTTACATAACTCAGTTGATCCAAATAAAACATAGCCCTGAGTACAGGGTTTGTCAAACATATAGAAATTAAGAACATAGTAGTTGAAGAGCGCATGCGCATGCGCATGCGCATGCGCATGCGCTCTTCAACTACTATGTTCTTAATTTCTATATGTTTGACAAACCCTGTACTCAGGGCTATGTTTTATTTGGATCAACTGAGTTATGTAAATGTTTGCAAAAATGACTAAGATACTTCACTCCATGTTACTGTAATATTGCCGTCTTCTGAAGAAGATAGATTTATATCTATTGAAACCTAGGTAAAGATTACTTTATCCTTTGCAACTGGTCGGCTGTTTTTTAATCTTTTAAAGCAACTATCTCTTTCCGATGTTTGACGGGGCTCCAGTTGCAGTGTAGAAGGAAAGTCGGTCGATAGATCAATAAAGGACTCGGCCACTGTAACGCTTGTACCTCTCGGTGGCGTAGCGTGCGACATCTGTTCGCAGCCGCGACCTGAGATCACACTCTCTCGGCGCGTGAAACAAATTTCGCGAAGTATTGTTTCGAAGATTAAGCATATGCAGACTGAAGCAACGAATGAAAATTTGTTCCAAGGTCGGGTTCAAACCCGGGTCTTCTGCTCAGTAGGCAGATGCGCTGGCCACTACGCCACACTGGCTTTGCACCACTGCACGGACTACCCTAGCATACCTCCCTCCTCAATCCAAATTCTCATTCACGCCTCAGCCCACTTGGTATTCCCCCTAAACTGAAACAGCGTGGTGGCATAGTGGTTAGCGCGTCTTCATAGTGAGCAGGAGGCTTCGAGTCCCTGCCTTGGTACAAATTTTCTTTCGTTGCTTCAGTCTGCAAATACACACACATATCAGATGTTTGGGACTTGAAAACGCCTCAGGAACTGTACAGTTTCATCTACATCTACATGGATACTCTGCAAATCACATTTAAGTGCCTGGCGGAAGGTTCATTGAACCACCTACACAATTCTCTATTATTCCAATCTCGTATAGCGCGCGGAAAGAATGAATACCTATATCTTTCCGTACGAGCTCTGATTTCCCTTATTTTATCATGGTGATCGTTCCTCCCTATGTAGGTCGGTGTCAACAAAATATTTTCGCATTCGGAGGAGAAAGTTGGTGATTAGAATTTCGTGAGAAGATTCCGTCGCAACGAAAAACGCCTTTCTTTTAATCATTTCCAGCCCAAATCCTGTATCATTTCAGTGACATTCTCTCCCATATTTCGCGATTATACAGAACGTGCTGCATTATCGCGAAGTATGGGAGAGAGTGTCACAGAAATACGATTAATTACTACATAGTCTTAAAGAGGGTCTCCAGTCTTGCCTCGACTCGCGAGACAGGGTTAAACTTGTCATTGCGTCTTAAACAAATGATTAATGCCCCGTGGGTATGTAACTGCGTTCACAAAAATTTCGAGATAGACTGCAAATATACACCGCTTACTATTAATGCACGGCATCCAGTTGGTCCCTGGTAGCTTCCGCCGAAAATCCGCACAAAGACAAACTAGGATAGCAGTTCAACCTCCATCTAAAGTCGAACAGCGTTGCTGAGCCTCTCCGATTGTATTGGGATAGCACCTCACGCAAAAGCAGCACGCTTTAAGCGTCCACAGAAACAAATGTAATTTACAGGGTTCAGTTAGGCCTCTCCAAGTCCGCCTCTTTCAATAAACGCCAACTCCAGCGAGCTGCACGGCCTACTATGAGGCCTTTGCCTGCTAAGCACGCCAATACTGTACTACAACATTCGCCTAGAAAATTGGAAAATAAATCAGAAGTCCAAACCTCTCGATGACAAATCACTTTCGAACTGATGTGCCCTTTGCATGTAAAATTAAGATTGTTGGCGAGTAAGGATCACGAATTTGTGACTTCCGATATGTTTAGCCAACCAAACCGAATTTTTTTTTCGGTTCTTTCAGCCAATCACCCTCAACAGCACAACATAGATCTTTCCGTTTTTCATTTACTGCTAGTGCTAGTAACAGTCTACTGCTTCCTGTCAGCACAATGCACATGGCTGTTCCCAACAGTTGCTGAAAGACACCTGCCGCTAGAGGAAAGTGACCAGCCCTTAAGCTATTCTAGAAGGCTCGTAGTACTCCTCAGGACACGTATCACATAAACGTCCTTGCAAGTAATCTTGGCCATCAGCTTCCAAGCAGCCTCCAACGCTTGTTAGCATCCAACGACGTAGCAACATATAAGCTACTGTACGAGTTCGTCAACAGTGCCAACATCAAGATGTAGCTTCCTGCACTGCAAACCTACTGTTCTTGGTATTTAAAATGCCAGGGGAAGCCCACAGCTCGGTTTCACTAACTGACTATATCCCCACGTTCTACTTTGAATAATATGGAACGCTCAGCCTCTAAATGTATGTCACTATGTGCCTCTCTTGTACATATGGCTGAATACTGGTGTGTGGCTGTAATGCACAACTCTGATTCTTGCTAACTGTTCTCCTGATCTGTCTAGATGGTACTTAGAGACCTGAAAAAATATTCAGTTCTCTATCCGCAGCTTTAGAAACAATTATCAAAGGACATACAAGGACATTTTATTGCATTTTATTGTTATTTTAGATATATAGCCATTAATACGGTCTGAACTGGGAATGTCCAAATTGTGTACCAACAGCGATTTATCATTTCTTCTTGTGTTAGCAGTAGGATTTTGATAGTATGCTACTACTGTGTACCCTGTGCTGCAATTTCGTCTTGTTTATCCGTTTTAGTATATTCTCATTGAAAAACTTGTTTTATCTCGAATCAGTCCTTCGTTAATCTAGATACAACACGCATGAGTACGACTTAAAAAAAGAAATTAAATAAAAAAGAAGACTACGAATGCAAACCACTTCACAGTATATCGACTTATCGTCAACAGAATGAACAATACCCTCTACCTTCGGATGCTGGGGTGCTACGAAGCATCCCAACAGCCAAAGGGATGTTCCCACACTGTGGCCAAGTAGAAATTATGTGTTGCGCAATCAGTTATTGAACCTAACTTTTACTAAGCATTACGCTCTTAGAATGACTGGCCTATCAGCAAGTGACCATTTTGCTTTCAGAATGCCAAGTAATACAACATAGTTAAGAAATGTCCTGTTCTGGTAATACCAGCTTGAAAGCAATGTTAAGTACCTCTGCCCTCTCGTAAACAGGGGCAATGCTGGATAGTACGTAGAAGCTTTTGTCAAGGAAAAACATCTTCACAGAGACTTCTTGCTTGCAACGCACACTAACCACCACACGTGACTCAATCCGCTGCACTATATTTTCTTTAAATAAATGTTACAGGGAGAAGAAAAGTTACACATAAAAACACAGATAGACCACTGATAAACTTTGGCACTTTTGTCCATGAAATATATTTTCGTAAAATAACTGATAAATTATTACTGGTTACCTTCGTTACCGCACCAGGTAATCCAGAAACAGGTGCGGAGATCTAGGTATCCGTTAGTGATAACATGATAGTGATGTGATGTTTTTGTTGCAGTATAAGGAGGATTGAAGCTAAACTACAAAGAAGTCAGTGGACAAACGAGCCACAATAGTTACAACAATCGGTCTCGTTCCGGAGGAAAGAGGTTGAATTTCACGTCTGGTAATCGTGTTTTATATCAAATAATTTTTTCCTCAGTTCATACCAATTAAATACTGGGATTTTTTTGTCATGACCGATTCGTTTCGCAATTCTTCCTTCAACTCATCTAGTATTCCGCTTTTAACGCTCCTGTAGATTAAATTCTGCCTTTAAATCCTTCCCCAATGTACTAGTTAGAGCTTCCTCAATTTTTAGTTTACATTCTGTCGCTTGAGATGACTGCAGCAGTAAGGGATTGAACTAACAAGAGATTAAGGGAACCATTGAGTAAAGTAAAGTCGTCATCAACCCGAAGGTGGATTTGAACACTAGATTCCTTTAATGGGCATCATCCCGTAGGAGATAGTATGCCCTTGCCTTTCTCCAACTTTTAAAGGAGCTTTTTCAGCTATTTGTCATGGAAACTATAATTAAACGTAGGGGCATCATGTAGGAAGCTGCTTGTTCAGCACTTCGACTACTGTCAACAGCGACCACAAAGTGAGGGAAGTTACATAGCTGGTTACCTTCTGTTAGTCATCCCTGGTGGTGCATTTCAACAGAACATCGCAAACAGTGTTCAGGATTTTTATCCATGAATGTTATCGTTTCCGCCTTGATCTGTTAATTTAGGAGGCGTGCCGTGCAGTCTCAGACTGCAACAGTGGGCGACATGGTTGTAAGTTGTGTGTTCAGAGGATGCACCTTTTTGTAAATAGATTCTCGTGGGGTACAAAGGTCACTTGATAATATTTCCAATTCAGCGAAAAAGGTCTCGAGTTTGTGTCCAGCGATAGAATACAATGTAATAACAGAGTCGCTGAATACGTGTCCATCATGACCAATATTACATTTTCTGTAATCTTTGGCCCAGTAAGTCCTCTGGTTTGCAGACATTTGATTAACTAGAGTTTTGACAACAGAAGCTCTGTCATGAACGCTTTCTTCAAGGAGTTCTCGTCTTTCTTGAAACTGGATTGCGTTCTGTGGCCACGCTATTGGAAGTTTCTCGTTATTAAGGAAACGACAATGCGTGACGTATTTACGTCGTTATCACTGCTCCTATTTATTTTGCCTCTGTCTCAATTAACGAAATTTTTCTATGAGTGCAATGCCCCTATGCAACAGCTCTAGATGCCACTCAGGCATTAAAAGCGGTTGTCGTTAATTCAACAATAAAACGTACAGCGACAATACCACGTTGAAAACCTGTAAGATCAAACAAGAGAGTCGCACATGTGCTGGTAACTCATAATTCTTGGAGAGACATTCATGTCTGTGAGTTACAGATAGGTAAACAGGCTCCGAAAATCCGGCGAGTGTGAGAGGGTGCTCAGTTATGGATAACTGAGATAAAGAAGCTCCGTCAATCCAGCATTTATGTGAGGGTACTGGTATTAGTCTACCTGCCGCTGTAAGACTATACGAAGATTCAGGAAGCTATTACAGCACAAGGGACCAGCCTTTCGCCAAGCACTGTGTGCGAGGCCGTCGATTTGCCGACGGCTGCAAAGTTCGGTTGCAGAACCTGCAGAAGATGCGCGTCCCCCGGTGATGGATGACCTTTATGAGCGGCGGCTCTCACCGACCAGCACCGCGAGGACGGGACGGCAATTGCAGCCGCATGACCTGCGCCAAACCCACCGGTTACCTAACGCGCGGACAGTGCATGCATAATATCTAACGGGAGGCTGCCTATATCTACGTCTATGTAGAGAAAAAGAGCTGTTAGCGCGCGTGGGACGAAGTGGAGTAACGGTGTGGCGTCGCCGGGTACCGGCGGTTGCTAGGCGGCCGTTTTTGAGCTGGTTTCGCAAGCGCAGCGCAGCACAGCAGGTTCTTTTATTTTCTCCTGCCGCCGCCTGGCTGCGCTGGACAGACGGGAAAGTCCGTGTTTGGCGCACACCGGCACAGCCGCACACCGCCTGCGGTCGCCGGCCAACAGCGCCGCAGACACTGCAGCGAAACTAGAGCCAGCTGCTGAACGTTCCGGGCCGGGACAGATATACGGGCTCCGGAAATCCGGCGTTTATGAGAGGGTGCTCAGTTAAGGATTACTCAGGCAAAGGACATCACCACAATCGTGGAACATGGCACTCCCACTCTATGAATAACGGTTAATGTTGTTATGTAAATTGAAAGTGGAGGGGGAAGAAAGGAAAGGGAAAGGAAGGTCCAAAATGCCTCTAAGTTCTATGGGACTTAACATGATCAGTCCTAGACTTAGAACTACGTAAACCTAACTAAGCTAAGGATTCGAACCTGCAACCGTAGCAGCAGCTCGGTTCCGGACTGAAGCGCCTAGAACCGCTCCGTCTCAGCGGCCGGCGGAAGGGAAGGAACTAACGATATCAGCTGCATCGGGACTTAATGTGGAAACAGCGGTGATGACTGCAAATCTTTTTTTCCCCAAAGGAACGTTCCTGGCGGACAAATGTATGGATGGGAGTAAAGTGGACAAGGGTCGCATCCCGAGGCCTCACCGCCCTACCCCAGGAACCAAGGAGGAGGAGGAGGAGGAGGAGATTAGTGTTTAATGTCCCGTCGACAACGAGGTCATTAGAGACGGAGCGCAAGCTGGGGTGAGGGAAGGATGGGGAAGGAAATCGGCCGTGCCCTTTCAAAGGAACCATCCCGGCAGTTGCCTGTAGCGATTTAGGGAAATCACGGAAAACCTAAATCAGGATGGCCGGAGATGGGATTGAACCGTCGTCCTTCCGAATGCGAGTCCCAGGAACCAAGGAAAGTTTAGGGAACATGGACTAAATGTACAAGAACATCAATGATTTATTTTTCTTTCTTTTCCCTTTTCAGTCATTATTAACACCACAGAGAATAGCAAGAAAACGACGTCGTGAGGAGGAGGGATCGGTAAGTCGCCAGACTCCGTGAGACTATCAACGTATAGTTTGACGGGAAAGAACGTTCTAATGGCCAGAGAGTAATCGGTTCAAAGAGTGAAAAAGGCGTGGATAAACTGCTCATTTCAGTAACAACGTAACGGTGGGGTGAATTAAGAAAGATAGTACAAGGGAAACAGCAGGAAAATAATCTGTATTTGGCGTTGCAACCAACTGCCCCATGGCGTTCATTAAGAAAGTGCCAAAAATCGAGGACATTTTTTTTCACCATCTGCAAGTAGTGAACTGTTGCCTACAAACCCACTTCACGGAGTTTGCCATCGTTTGTGGGAAGCATCCCGAGTCTGGAAAGGGGAGCAGGTGAGGAGGTATCTGATGTGCAGTCGTACGGGTAATTAGGGCCAGCAGCTGTCGCACCAAGAACCACACACCTATCTCCGACCAACGCACCGGGTGTGTCCAGAACATCGCAGGCGGCAGACTATGGGGTGTCTATTAGGCGAACGCCGTGAAACCGTGACCGACATACTTGCTTCCCATTGACCATAAGGTACTATGCGGACTGGACGTCAGCGGCAAGATAAGGAGCAACACTAATCGCCAGACGGCACGCCAGTCTACCTCAACCACATTCGGTGACCTGTGCTGCTGAAGAAAGCATTAGACAGCTTTTGTGGATGTCAAGCGGGTTGACAATATCACAGCTGAGCGTAGCTCAATTCGAGGAAATAATGCAGAAGTAAAAGAAGGGTGGCGGGGCGTCCAAAAGCCGGGTACGGCCTGAGAGAGATCGTAGTGGCAGGGGCCTCCAGAGTAAGTAGACTGTTTAGGTTTTTATGTTGGTAACGCCACGCAGCGCTCTGTATGAAAATCACTGACTGTGCTGTGTGCAGTCTGTGGCTGGTTTCCATTGTTGGAATATTTGCTATTGTAGTGTTGGGCAGTTTGATGTGAACAGCGCGTAGCGTTGCGCAGTTGGACGTGAGCCGCCAGCAATGGTGGATGTGGGGAGAGAGATGGCAGAGTTTTGAGAGCGGACGATCTGGACGTGTGTCCGTCAGAAAAAGGAAATTTGTAAGACTGGATGTAATGAACTACTAAGGTAAATACATTGTTTGTTCTCCATCAAAATCTTTCATCTGCTAACTATGCCTATCAGTAGATAGTGCCTTCAGTAGTTAGAATCTTTTATTTAGCTGGCAGTATTGGCGCTCGCTGTATTGCAGAAGTTCGAGTAACGAAGATTTTTGTGAGGTAAGTGTTTCGTGAAAGGTATAGGTTATTGTTAGTCAGGGCCATTCTTTTGTAGGGATTATTGAAAGTCAGATTGCGTTGCGCTAAAAATATTGTGTGTCACTTTAGAGTTTATCAGAATAAGTAAAGAGAGAAATGTCTGAGTACGTTCAGTTCTGCTCAGCTGTTTGAAAATCAAATAACGTAGAGGTTTTCCAGCACTGTCATTTATAAATTTTTCTAAGGGGATGTTTCACCAGCAACAAGCTGGTAACTCACATAGGAGAATGGCGCCGTATCACTATTTGAGAGCTGACGAAAAAGGTTATCGCTTGACAGGCTCATGATTCGGACCTCAACCGCCCCTACACCGCTGGAGGCGATCTCATACCTTAACTTGAACAACAAGCCATGGCAAACATACGAACCCCAACCCGCTGGCATGTAGCGGGCCATGGACAGCGAAACAGGAAGTGTCTGTGCCACGTGGGAGATATGTGACGCGAAACATACATTTACGTACTGTTCAAATGGTTCAAATGGCTCTAAGCACTATGGGACTTGCCATCTGAGGCTATCAGTCCCCTAGACTTAGAACTACTTAAACCTAACTAACCTAAGGACATCACACACATCCATGCCCGGGGCAGGATTCGAATCTGCGATCGTAGCAGCAGCGCGGTTCCGGACTGAAGCGCCTAGAACCGCTCGCCCACAGTGGCCAGCTTTACATACTGTCTCCGTTGGAGAAGATAGAGGGCTTTTTTCGCCTAAGATCATTCAGTAATCTGTCAAATTCCTCTCGCAGTATCATATTTCCCATCTCATCTTCATCTTCTTCCTTTATAAGAGCAAACACGCGAAACAGCATTGATACTGATCCCACCGTGAAATAATAAGGCGAAGCTCAGCGGCCACCGTCTTGGTGTTCAACAGGCGTAGACTATATTCGGGAACAGCTTTCATCCCTTCCCTTCATCATTTACGAGACGAATATCACGCCCTATACTCACGACAATAATCTACAGTAATAACACCTATCCAGTATTATACAAATTGAAGGGGGGGGGGGGGGAAAGAAAGGAGAGGAAAGGAACTAAGACGTCAAATGCATCGGGACTTGATGCGGAATCAGCGGCGACAAGTGAAAGTGTATGCCGAAACGGGACTTGAAGCAGGGATCTCCTGCTTACTGGGCAGTTGCATTAACCGCCGTGCTACCAAGTCACGGTGTTCACCGCAAATGCGCGGACTACCTCAGCACACTCCCCACACTCCCACCTGGTACCACCTGTCCGCAACCCCATCCACGTCTCCACGCTCGCTGTTTATAGATTCCCGCAGGAGGTCGAATGCCAGTGTGCATCCGCACTGAACATTGTGAATTCATTGCCCATCGAGGAGAATCAGTTATATGCATGTGTGGTGTCTGTTCTTTCAGACACGTCTGCAGCACTAGGAGGTGGTTACGAGGAAGACCTTTTAAACCACAAACACGGAGACATATAGTTGCATTTGTAAAATGTACAAACTTTTATTTACAAATTTACAAGTAGACAAGCTCGCAAGAGTAATAACAGAAAGTACTAATCCTTCTCTGTTGAACTGACAAATGTTCGTGTAATTGAATAATATCCTTGGGTCACTGATTTGTAGCTTCTTGTATACTGATAATGGGGGTTTAATTATAGATTCGACGTCTCGATGAGGCTTCGATGACAGTCTTCCAGTGTTCGTCGTGTCTTCTCTTCCAGTTTCTCCGCGTGCGTCGACTCTTAAGCAGGAGTGTATGAATATTGTTAGATCCGTCGAGGGCGTGGCCATTACCAGCGACTCACCATCTGAAATACTTGCGATGAGAGAAAGAGGTACCGGAGTGAACAAAGCATCCACTGGCGTATAGTCTGGATTTGCTATACTCGTCTGATTTCACCGTGGTTCGATGGCAGCGCCGTGTGCGGTCGGCGTAAACACCGCCGATCCTGCAGTTAGGTAGCTCTCTGATTAATAACAATACGGCATCTATATATTGCTGGTTTTGTGGTCTTCCGTCCGAAGACTGGTTTCGAGCAACTCTCCGCGCTGGCCTATCCTGTGCAAATTTTTTCCTCTCTGCATAACTACGACAACCGTCATGCATTCGAACCAAACTTTGAGCTACCTCTAGAATTTTTAACCACCTTCCCTCCCCATCCCCCACCACACACACACACACATACACACACACTCACACGTACATCCATGATCAAATTCGTGATTCTTCGATGCTTCAAAATGTCTCCTGTCAACGTGTCCCTTCCTTTAATCACGTTGTACCATACATTCCTTTTCTCTACATGTCGATTCGGTATTTTTCTATTAGTTATAGGATCTATCCATTTAACGTTCAGCAGTCTTCTATAGCATCACATTGGAAAAGTGTCTATTCTCTTCTTGTCCGTCCTGTTTATTGTCCCTGTTTCCCTTGCTTCCCTTCAGTACGAAGCTACACTTCAGACAAATACCTCCATAAAATACTTCCTAACACTTAAATTTGTATTTGATGTTTACGAATTTATTTTTTCAGAAGCGCTTTTCTTGCAATTGACAGTCTGCATTTTATATCCTCTTTACTTCGGCACCGATTGCGGTGAGCCAGTAGTTAACGCACTGGACTCTGATTCGGGAGGACGATGTTTCAAACCCGCGTCCAGCAATCCTCACTTAGGTTTTCTGTGAGTTCCTTAATCACTTAAGGCTATTGCCAGGATGGTTCCTTCGAAAGAGCACGGCTGCTCTCGTTCTCCATCCTTCCCTAATGCGAGTTTGTGCTCCGTCCCTGGTGACCTCGTTGTTGACGGGACATTAAATCATAATCTCCCCCTCTAATCGGCCATCGTCAGTTATTTTGCTGCGCAGATAGTGAAACTCAGCTACTGCTTTTACTATCTCATTCCTAATTTGATTCCCGCAGCATCGGTTGGTTTAAGTGGAATAAATTCCGTTACTATTGTTTTACTTTTGTTCACACTCATCTTATAACCTCTTTTCAAGACATTATCCGATCCATAAAGTGCTCTTCCAAGTACTTCAAGTTATGATTTCGTTTCCCTGAACTTCAATTCCCTCGCCAAATTTCTTCTCGGTTTCCTTCACTGCTATCTCAATGTCGGGGATAGGCTAAAATCCTGTCTCAGTCCATTTTTAACCACTGCCTCCTTTCCATGGACCTCGACTCTGATAACACCAGTCCGATTCTGTACAAGCAGTGGTTAAAATTTCGCTCTCTGTATTCTAGCCCTCATATCTTTAGAATTTAAGTGTACTTTAAACCCTTGTCGACAACCGTCTGCATAACACTAGCTCAGTTGTACAAGGACCAAGCAGGAAATCGACCGCGTCGTTATTCACTTAAACGGCCTGCTACTTAGGAGCACCACGGTTATATGTACCACGCTGTCACACAGGGATTTGAAACCCCGTCTTCCAGATCACAATGGTACATCGTCTACTTCGCTACTTGGCTAGGTTATTCGTATCAATGAACGTAAAGTAAAAGTAGTTAATGAACAGATAATGCTTTGTGTCTTTCATTTTAGTAGATAATACATCAATATTGGAATATTTATCTCGGTAATCAGAGCTAATATCGCTAAAATGGCTCGTCGTTGCCCAAAAGTGTAGTGATTCTATCTACGGTAAGAAATTTGTACTGAGCATGCACAGGAACTAAGTATTTTCTGTATTGTACGTTTGTATGAAAAGTTCACTTTAATGGGAATCAATATTTGTATTTTTTTTGCTGAGAATTGCATACGATTAGTTAATACAAAGAGGATTAAGTGTTCGCACTTTTGAATTTAAAAGAGGAATTCTTTATTAACACTCTCTGTACCAGGCCTATTTTATGCACCCGTCCCTAGAAACCGGGCAATTTTACCAATATTAAAAAAATTACTGCATCAAATCTACTGTTTGGATTGTGGCAAATTTGGTACCATCTTGAAGCTGCACATTTCTACTTTAATTCTGAGTGAAAGAAACTACTTTACAATGCACAGCTTTAAGGTACAGTTATAGAAATCACTTAGATGTTTTAAGAATTTAGAAAAAGTCATACGAATAAGGGAATACAATTGTGATTTATTTTTAACCAAAATTGTGGCACTACATTACATGTTTCTGATAGTATACAGTATTACATATAAATTTCACACAGAATCATATTGTTTTTTAGTGTGGAAAATTTTAAAGCAAGGTTCCAGGCAGAGTGCAACGCCACACTGTTCACATTCGTATCGTGTCTCTTTGCGAGAAGCCTTGCCACTCTGTTTCTTGCTCCTGGAACTGCACACGTGACACACACGAGCAGCATACTTCTTAGTAGTTGCAGGTATGTGCTGCAAAAAATGTCTCTTTGTTAGCCGACCTACAGTTCCTTCATTTCTTGGAATGAATTCAAGTGTGTCGTCTTCAACAAGCTGAACTGCAAGCACTGTTATAAAGTCTGTTATTGTAATATTCTTCCTGTGCACTGCATTGTACAGCCAAAATGCATTTGATACTCCCATAAGCAGCAAATGGAAATATAATTTTCGCCACCATTTCACAGTTCTGTGCTGGAACGGATTGTACTGCAGGCGTTGGTCTCCAATATCCACTCCAATTTTATTGAGGTTGTAATCAAGTACCTGAAGTGGTTTCAATACTACAGACCCATTTCTCTTAGTATGCGTACCAAATGTTGCTTGATGCCTTGTAGACAATGTATACACATCTCTCTTATCTTTCCACTTCATTGCCAATACATTATCTTTACGCCGAAAAGACATTTCGCCCTTTTTCAGCTTAGCAGATACTAAATCTTTAGGCAATCCTTTCCTGGATTTGTTCACAGTACCAACAGCTCCAGTGCCTTTCTCTGCCAGTTGCTGAAATAGCTCTGGACTGGAATAAAATCGATCTAAATACACAGTGTGGCCTTTGTTCAGCAAGCTGCTGTCAGACAACAATCGCAAAATAACCGCAGACGAAGAATTGTCAACAATATGCTTACCAGCATAAACTTCAAAATTTACAACATAGCCACTACTGGCTTCAGCAACAGCATATACTTTCAGTCCATACTTATGAGGCTTATTTTGCATGTAAACACGGAAACTCACACGACCTCGAAATGGGCAAATTCCTTCATCAATTGTCACTTTTTCTGAGGGACGATATGCCTGGATACATCGCTCCTTCAAATTATTATAATATGGCAAAACTTTGTAAAGTGGATGAAATCCATCTTCGCCTGGTTTTTTCTGATTTGAATTGTCAACAAGATGCAAGCATGACAGTATCTGAGTGAAACGCAAACGGCTCATGACATGGGGACAAAAGTTACAACTAAGAACAGGATTAGTGCTCCAATGGTCCGCAATTTTTGGCTTTTTCGAAACACACATGTGGAAAATAATACCCAAGAAACGCCTCATCTCACTTATAGTCACTGGCTTCCACGAACTCAAAACTGAATGGGGCTTCAGATTATTTCCTCTTCTTTTCTTCTGTATTGTCTGTGATGCATACAAATTTGTCTGTCTCTTGAGTTCATTTACGTCACTGTCAGTAAGGAACACTTTACTGCAATCCAGTACAGAACTCGACTCATCAATATCCACTAGTATCTGCCTGGGTGTCGTGTTGACAGGCAGAGGTCGGTAGGTGTCAACTGCAGTCCACTCACTGTCTTTCGGATACGGCACAGCTGCTGGATTTGAAGCAACACCTTCAACATCATTCTCGTCTTCATCTGAAGACAAACTGTCATCAATCTCGTCTTCTAAAAAGAATATCACATTATGTGTAACTACATACATCGTTTACACATGTTCAACAGATATGTGCGTACTGCACAATTACGTGGAAAATTCGGAAATACGTACCTTCAAACACACCATTGCATTCAGAATCGTCTGAATCACTCTCTACATTATCCAGAGTGTCGCTATGATTGATCAAATCCGCAATTTCTGCGTCTGATAAACCGCGCCGAAACATGATGACAAACAACTGAATGATATACAGACTGAGAACGCAAAGATAAGTTTTAACATGAATTACAGCGCTGCCGTGACATCTATGGACGCATTTTGTTAATAAACATCTGAAAAACGTATAGCGCTGGCCAAACCCGTAGAAATAACGTTGCAGTGTTTTGAATGAAATTAAATGTAGCGGCCCGTAAATTTTACGGGCTTGGTGATTTTCGCGCGATCCCAGGCCCGTAAATTTTACGGGCTTGGCGCTTAGAGTGTTAATAACCTGAATACAACGTATTAATGTTCCAGAATAATATTTATTAATTCATTACGAACCGGCTTTCGGCTTCTTAGACCATCGTCAGATAACTTAATGTTAAGCAAATAGTCCTACACAGCGACAGCGAGAAATCATAGCTGTACAAAGATTGCTGAAGTTGTGTGGACTATCTGTTCAACATTAAGTTATCTGACGATGGCCTAAGAAGCCGAAAGTCGGTTCGTAACGAACTAATAAATACTATCGTAGAACAATAATACGTTGTATTCATGTCACTAATGTGTCTATGTTCCTCCACGAGCTAATGGAATATTCATTAATAGTAAAATTCTTTCATTAGCGAATGTTTAATAGGGGACCCCAGGAGTATTTAGGTGGAAAGGCATTTTTACTTGATGTTACGAAGACCTGAGATCACATTCAGCTATCGTATCAAAGCTGAAAAAAATGCAGATGTCAATACACTCATGCAAGAAACACACACACACACACACACACGCACGTGTGTATGTAGCAAGGGCTACAGCATGGGACCCTAACTCTATGGCAACTATAGTGTGGTGGGCACTAATAAATGCTGTTGTGGATAAGGTAAACATTAAGTCCTCGGAGGGCGGGGGAGCTGCTTCCGTTGGCGAACCACGTCATCCACCAGCTGCATAGATTCAGACACGACTAGCTGAACTAATATAATATGCAGCGCGTAGTTGCGCAACATAACGGCAGTACTTTTCAAGGTTCACCAATCCTGGAACAGCTATCATTGCGTCACGCTGCTATTATCGACTGCAGGTTGTGGCTGCAGCCGCGGCCTCGCAGAGGTCGCCGGGGACGGCAGCTGAGCCTTTCATTTCACACCCACTGCCGTCTGCAGACCAGTCTACTGGCCACGCATGTGGGAAACCTCGAGGCCGACTTCCTGCCGCATCTATCATGGCTCCCCATAATTAAGTGCAGATCTAGATTCCTGAACAGATTCTGTCACCGAAATATATCTACATTTATTGGTTCATACTGTAGACATCTGAAGATGATAACCTTCAGATAAAATGGACACTGTGTCCATAAGAAGTGGTATTAATCAAGGTTTAATACAAGATAATTCATACAATAATTTCTCTGCAAATCGCTCTCCTCCCACTTTCTTTGCCTGTCTCTTTTCGCAGGTACTTTTTTGCACAGTGCGCCCACTTAGCTGAAGCGATCAACGCGTCTGACTGACATGCCGTAGGCCCGGGATCGATTCACGGTCGGTTCGGAGATTATATCCGCTCGGGGACTGGGTGTTGTGTTTTCCCTATAATCATTTTTATCATCATCGGCACACAAGTCGCCCAGTGTGGCGTCAGCTGAATAGACTGGCAGCTCGACTGTCAAACTTTCCCAGTGGTGACTACCGGCAGCCAATACCATACGATCATTTAATTTTATTTTTCTTGCACGTTCGAGGTTCGTACACGATGAGTATTCCGTTTTAATGAACTTACAGTTCTTTTTACAATCGATAACCTTTCCTTTGCGAGATGATCATTTCGTCTTACGGTCAAGGATACGGAAAAGTCATTTAATTTACCTGTTTGAGAATAACGTGGGGCCGCGCGGGATTAGCCGAGCGGTCTTAGGCGCTGCAGTCATGGACTGTGCGGCTGGTCCCGGCGGAGGTTCGAGTCCGGCCTCGGGCATGTGTGTGTGTGTGTTTGTCCTTAGGATACTTTAGGTTAAGTAGTGTGTAAGCTTAGGGACTGATGACCTTAGCAGTTAAGTCCCATAAGATTTCACACACATCTGAACAATAACATGGTACTGTGGGTGGTACATCTCGTGTACCGCGGTTGTCTGAATTGTGACTGATTTTTTTATTGTTTATTTGAATATTGTAAAGAAATGTATAAATTAAATTACCCTTCAGAAAGCATTAGTGACAGAGTACAAGCTCAATTTGAGAAGACTGAGCAGATGAAATCGCATAGCCATCGTGTCATTGGCCTGAAGTGATTAGGGAAAACCATGTAAAATCGAAACCAAGACACCCGGAGCCTAATTCTTCATAATACGAGTGCGGTGCAGTGGCCACAGGGCTTCCTCACTCGGTTTGTATGTTCAACGCAGGAGGGAGAGTCTCCAAACAGATGTCGACATTATTAAGGGAAAGTGACAGGAAAATCTCACCAAAGAACGTCATGAAGATTCAGGACGAGCGTGGCTAGATAAGTTCGTTGATACTGCACTGTGTTCTACGAGAAACAAAATCAGGAGATTCACGTCTCTTTGTATTGTTTACTCTCGGGCATGCTAACAGATTCAGACACAAAAACTGCTTACAGTCTGCATAGATTGGATATACAGAACATAACAAAATTCCCCCTCAGTCACAGCGCACGCCTAATTGAATGAATGGTGATAAAATTTAATTATTCAGGTTTACTGTGAAAACTTAAACTCGAGTCAGAGTTTCGTTTACAGTCATTCTGCCGATAACTCTTACAGAAATCATCATTATACATAGTGATGTAGAGAGTGAAGTGGAAGATGACTGCATTTTGACGTATTGTTGACGTCTGGAATACTCTGAACACGGAGAACTCTGCCTGAACCACGTGTCATTAGCTCAATCGTTGCAACTCTTATTCTCATCTCCTTTGTTGTTTTTCTGATGTACAGTTCGAAGACTATTTTGATTCAATTCTTCACGTTAATTTATCCTCTGAAAATTTCTTTATCTCTGCATAACTACTACTGCCTGAATCTACCAGAATCTGCTTAATGTAGTGAAGCTCACGCCTTCCCCGAGAATTTTTACCTCCCGCCTTCCCTCCACAAAGAATCGGACTGTTACCTATTTTACAATTTACGTTTCTTCAGACAAGCATGGATGTCTCAAGAAACAGACACAGGTGACGGTCTGCAGCTGTACTAATATAACGAAATGTATTCGCCAACTGCGACTCCTTTTGGGTTCATCTGTATTAGGTACGATACATGAAAATCTGTGCCGGACCGGAAATCGAAGCACGATTTCCCACTCACCTCGAGCAGTCGCCTTAAATATTTCGGCTATCCGTGCACACTTCCGCTAGCGGTCCCAACCTCCATATGCCACACTATCTACGCCGTAACTGTTCGCAGCATTACTGGAATTCCCACAACAGGGTTAATGAGACAAACGTTTCCAACGTTGGTGTTATTACCGTCGTTTTGCTCGTCTAGGCTCATGCTACTAATTTACAATCTCTGTTCCTTCAGACATGCATGCATGTCTGATTGAACAGAAATTGGTGGCGTTTTGCAGTTGTATTAATATTACGAAATTTATTCGCCAATTTCAAATTCTTTTAATTTCAGCTGTATTAGGGATGGAAATTTTACGTCTCGCTGACACACGAAAATTTGTGCTGGACCGGTACTAGAAAACGAATTTCCCACTTATAGCGCCGTGCTGACCATCTCATCAATATGTGTACGCTTACTGGACCGATGCAAACCTCCATATCCCACACTGTCTACCCCTCCATTGCTCGCAACTTTACTTGGTTTCCCGCAACGGCGTTAATGGGACAAATCTGTTCAACGTTGCTATTATTATCGTCTAGGCTCGTTATATTTATTTTACAATATCTTTTGCTTCATACAGGCATGTCTGAGGGAACAGACGTTGTAAAATAACTAGTACAAACCTAAACGGGCAAGGGACGACAATAATACCAACGTCGAACAGGCTTCTCTTATTAGCGCTACTGCGAGAGTCCAAGTAATGTTGCGAGCAACGGAGGCGCAGGCAGTGTGGGATATGGAGGTTTGGCTCGGTCCAGTAAGCGCGCACGGATATGCGAGATGGTCAAGGCGACTGCTCGCGATAAGCGGGAAATCCGGGCTCGAGTCCCGGTACGGCAGAAATTTTCCTGTCAGTAATAGGTAACACTTCCATCCCTAATGCAGCTAAAGTAAAAAAAAAAATGGGGAATAAATTTCGTATGAATGGATTATCCCTTGATGCCTAAAGATTTACCGATAGGTTTGATCATCAAGCGAGTGTTACGGAAATGCTTCAGGAACTCGGGTGGGAGTCTCTGGAGGAAAGGAGGCGTTCTTTTCGTAAATCGCTACTGAGGAAATTTAAAGAACCAGCATTTGAGGCTGACTGCAGTACAATTTTACTGCCACCAACTTATATTTCGCGGAAAGACCACAAAGATAAGATAAGAGAGATTAGGGTTCGTACAAAGGCATATAGGCAGTCATTTTTCCCTCGTTCTGATTGGGAGTGGAACAGGGAGAGAAGATGCTAGTTGTGGTACGAGGTCCCCTCCGCCACGCACCGTATGGTGGATTGCTGAGTATGTATGTAGACGTAGATGTAGATGTGTCCCATCTGCTGAGTTGTTCTTTCAGTCAAGCTGTGTCATAAACCTCCTGTCTCCCTAGTTCGATTAAGTAGCTCTTTATTATTTATCCCATCTACCGGTCTAATCTTCATCATTGGTCTGTAGCACCACTTTCCAAAAGATTCTATTCTCTTCCAGTCTATACTGTTTAATAACCAAGTTACATTTTCGTATAAGGCAAATACTTCCAATAAAAATTTCCTAACACTGAAACTTGTAGTCGATTTAATTAATGTTAATGATGTCACCAATTCGAAATTTTTATGAGCAAAAAAGGAATGCTTCAGGCTCTAGCGTTGATGGGGACGGTCGACCGCCGAGTCATCCTGTGCTAATGGCATCATGGGATGCTGTATGGAGGGACGGGGATCAGCACACCGCTCGCTCGGCCACTGTCGACTTTCTTGACCTTGGAGCCGGCAGTGCTCGGTCAGGTAGTTCGTCAGTAGCCCTAACGAGGCTGCGTGCACCCCGTTCGAGTCCTCCCACCAAGGAAAAATCCCTGGCAGTACCGCGAATCGAAAAGAGGTCCTTCGGATGGCAGCCAGACACGCCCATACTGAGTTACGGAGGCGGAGCAGATTTCTATGAAGATGGCAGTTGTCTCAACTGTTGTCTCTCTGTCATCGAAATATACCGAAAGACAATTCAAACAGAAACTGCGTGGTAATTCCAAATTTCCTTACACATATTTTAGTATTACTTCAAATTCGATAAATTGCCACTGTGTTACATATGTACCTGTTTCTGGATTCTGTTTTGCGGGCTGCCAGAAGCGATTCACTGTCGTTTCCTCTCTCGGAGTTTGTATTCCGCGCACACAGTAATTTGTAACCGTGGGAAGGGAGATCCAGAGCATAGTGAGCGCCTGCAACACTCGTTGTGCGGGCCGCTTGCCAGGAGATGTTGCAGCAAGCTGAAAGATGTTGCAGCCGGCTGACAGATACGCGAAAGCGGGGGATGTCGCGATGCTGCCGCTCTCCACAGACGGGGATGGCACGGCGGCAGCACGAGGGAGTGAGCGGGTGCCCGCGGTTGGGAAAGTTCGGTCAGCGGTAACGGACAGAGGAGCGGGCGGAGTGGCCAGCCGTGGGCGTGGCCCGGCCGCTCAGCTCCGCATTTGTGGATCGCGCTGCAGCCGCAGCCGCAGAGCGGCCGTAGAAAGCGAGCCGGACTCGTGAATAAAACAACTCCGCCCTGGCCGTGCGCCGGCACGACGCGACCCGGGTAGTGGCAGGGCAAGGCGCGGCAAGGCAGACCGAGGCAGGGTAAGGCAAGCCATGGCAAGGCGGGATAGGACTTACTTTCGATAAGTGGTCAAACCTGGGGCGGTGCTGAACCCCCAGATCACTCCCCACATTCAGTCGTTTGGACTCGTAGCCAAAAAGACAGCTCTTCAAATCATCATCTAGCAATCCACATTTACATTTTCCCTTAACCGTTTAAGACCCATCTTGCAGCGGTGTACCGTAGGTCTCTAGAAGAGCGTAGCTTCCAAAGGATTGGAAAAGGGCACAGGTTTTCAATAAGGGACGTCGAACAGATGTGCAGAACTATAGAGCTCTATCTCTAACGTCGATCAGTTGTAGTATTTTGGAACACGTATTATGTTCGAGTATAATGACTTCTATGGAGATTAGAAATCTGCTCTGTAGGAATCAGCATGGGTTTCGAAAAAGACGATCGTGTGAAACGCAGCTCGCGCTATTCGTCCACGAGACTCAGAGGGCCACAGACACGGGTTCCCAGGTAGATGTCGCGTTTCTTGACTTCCGCAAGGCGTTTGATACAGTTGCCCACAGTCGTTTAACGAACAAAGTAAGAGCATATGGACTATCAGACCAATTGTGTCATTGGATTGAAGAGTTCCTAGATAACAGAACGCAGCATGTCATTCTCAATGAAGTAAGAGTAATTTCAGGTGTGCCGTAGGGGAGTGTCATAGGACCGTTGCTATTCACAATATACATAAATGACCTTGTGGATAACATCGGAAGTTCACTGAGCCTTTTTGCGGATGATGCTGTAGTATATCGAGAGGTTGTAACAATGGAAAATTGTACTGAAATGCAGGAGGATCTGCAACGAATTGACGCATGGTGCAGGGAATGGCAATTGAATCTCAATGTAGACAAGTGTAATGTACTGCGAATACATAGAAAGAAAGATCCTTTATCATTTAGTTACAATATAGCAGGTCAGCAACTGGAAGCAGTTAATTCCATAAATTATCTGGGAGTAGGCATTAGGAGTGATTTAAAATGGAATGATCATATAAAATTAATCGTCGGTAAAGCAGATGCCAGACTGAGATTCACTGGAAGAATCCTAAGGAAATGCAGTCCGAAAACAAAGGAAGTAGATTACAGTGCACTTGTTCGCCCACTGCTTGAATACTGCTCACTGGTGTGGGATCCGTACCACATAGGGGTTGATAGAAGAAATAGAAAAGATCCAACGGAGAACAATGCGCTTCGTTACAGGATCATTTAGTAATCGCGAAAGCGTAAGGGAGATGACAGATGAACACCAGTGGAAGACTGTGCAAGAGAGACGCTCAGTAACTCAGTACGGGCTTTTGTTGAAGTTTCGAGAACATACCTTCACCGAGAAGTCAAGCAGAATATTGTTCCCTCCTACGTATATCTCGCGTAGAGACCATGAGGATAAAATCAGAGAGATTAGAGCCCACACAGAGGCATACCGACAATCTTTCTTTCCACGAACAATACGAGACTGGAATAGAAGGGAGAACCGATAGAGGTACTCAAAGTATCCTCTGCCACACACCGTCAGGTGGCTTGTGGAGTATGGATGTAGATGTAGACAAATGACCTGATGGTTACTTGGGAAACGGCAGCAACGATTTCTGTCCCCATCATTCCACAAAGCGAGTTTCACTCCCTCTCTAATGACCCCGTCATCGACATTCACTAACACATGCCTCTGTGGCGAAACTTAACTCGTCGCTGATTCGAACACTACAAATGTTCATACCTAGCAATAGGTCGGCAAGGGGAGGAAAGTTGCTGAACACAAGGCTTCGCGCTGATGTTCTGGATTAAATGCGAGCCCCCCCCCCCCCCCCCCAACCATGCCATACGCCTATCGCGTTGAAAAGGTTTTTGTCTGCAGAGGAAGAATGTTTTCGATAAGATGGCTGAATAGCCCCTCACGGCTCCCAGTCAATAACGCCATACAGCTCTTTCTTTCGTCGTCGGTGAGACTTTAAATCATTTTCTTTCCTTCGGTTGTTAGACGTGGCTGGGTCAAGGAAGTGTACTCTTCACACAGTGGCTTAAAACTGACAGCTACGTTTGCAACGTTTTAGGAGGTTCCCATTATTTATCCAAGTGCATGCTGGCAAATTCACAGCATTAAAAAATTTAAACTTTCTCTGCGCTCTGTAATTGTTGTTACACAGTTAAATTTAATTTAACCGGACGCTTATAGCGTGTTCAGATGAATGCTGCACAGTAAAAATTCTGAAATAGTTTAATACTGATTGATCGCTGAAATCTGATCTAGGGTGCTTCTCGTACTTACAGACATTATACGTGCAGGTACTGTATTCTTTTATCGACTTTTTAAATGCTACAGTTTAAGTATGGCAGCGGACTCGAACAATGGACGAACCTACACGTGGTATGGCTTTTCTGCTTTAGCTGTGACAGACTGCTAGTAAGATAACATTTATTTAAACGTAGTGCACAGTACCTGCTGTTACAGTTACATTAGGTTAGGACTCGATTCTCCCTAAACTGTGATTTTCAACGAGGCACCTCTCGAGTGCGTGAATGAGAAAATTGAATAGATGCGTAGATTAAACAACATTTTTTGAATGAAATTAGATTATGGTACGCTTTACCGGATTTAAACACAACGAAAAGAGAGCAATAGATGAAGAAAACACCTACAGAATATAGGGTATAAAAAGTACGTGTACAACATTTTAGAATGGTTAGAGGAGATGAAAAGAAACATATTTTTGTGTGGCAAAAATATTATAGGTGCACCGTTTCCCTGCTAGGGGTCTATGAAGGTTTGGACACTATTGATGTTCAGGGACGGTGTTCAAACTAGGGTGTGATGAATATTGTTCTAGAGATGTTGCTGACCATCTCTGGATTTCTTTTTCTGCGGCGACCTGAAGCTTTAGATGTACGGTACACAGATAGACACTCCATAACAGCTGGTTTCCATTCTGTGTGAAGCTTGGGCCGTTTGCATGAAACACCTGTTTGTTCTGAGTGTATTAGGTAATAACTAGCACACAGATGTTAGTTGTGCGTTAGTGAAAACGGACGACATTTTCAGCAACATCTTCAAAATTATATTCGTCACACGACAGTTTGAACAGCGTCTCTGTACATTACTAGCGCACATCTTTCATGGACCCTTAGCGTTGCACCGGTGACATTTTGGTCACATAAAGAAATTTTCTTTTTATATCCTCTAACACTCTAAAATTTTATATGCGTAATTTTTTTTTGCACCATGTGTACCAGCAAAGCTAACAACCGTTTGACGTTTACTTTGTAATCGAACTTTAGCTTTTGATAAGCACGTTGCTGCAGCAATGTCCATTCCAAAAAACATGTCGACATATTGTCACGGAATCTGTTTCTCCCATTTCTTGTCTTTTTTACTCATTATTTAGATGAGACACGCTTGGATGCAGAACTTTTGCCTGTTATGTTTACAAAGAATGTACGATGATGTATGGTTTGTGGGGAGCTCAACTGCGCGCTCATCAGCGTCCGTACAAAGTCCCAGTTTCTATACAGTCCAATTTTTCCACAGTCCAATCGAGCCACTGTCACGAATGATGATGATGATGATGAAATGATGAGGGCAACACGAACACCCAGTCCCGAGCAGAGAAAATCCCCAACCCGGCCGGGAATCGAATCCGCGACCCCGTAATCCAGAGGCAAAGAAAAAAAGAATGTACGGTTATTCTATTTCAATAAATACCTTCGAACTGTAATTATAAGCCTAATGCTGATGTGAACTCTTCATCGTTATACAAAATACGGTGTTACAACTGTGGAACTGCAAACTATATTTCCCAGTGCGACTTGACAGTTTTCAGAAAAATGTACCGAAAACGAAAACGCATATTGCTATATAAAATGTTAACTTGTAACGGAACAGGGCCATACAGTTTTGCAGATGTGACTAGTCATTCGTAATAAAAGACAATAAAAGTTCTCTATGATTACAGATACAGAAGAGGTGCGTAGGAATGTTATAAACTTTTCGGAACAGTTAAATCTGTCCAAAAATTTGAAAAAAAATTATGTGCTGCTTGCGCCTTAGGAAGGCAGGTGCGGGCTGGAGTGACCGTGCGGTTCTAGGCGCTACAGTCTGGAACCGGGGTACCGCTACGGTCGCAGGTTCGAATCATGCCTCGGGCATGGATGTGTGTGATGTCCTTAGGTTAGTTAGGTTTAATTAGTTCTAAGTTCTAGGCGACTGATGACCTCAGAAGTTAAGTCGCATAGTGCTCAGAGCCATTTGAACCATTTGAAGGGACGCGAATTATTTGTTAGTCGCACACCGCCATTTCCTGCAGTTACTAGAAACCGACGGCTGATACAATGTGGTAACTAACTCGTTTGAGTCTTTTACACACTGCTCACGAAAGCACCGTGAAGATAAAGCTCAATTTCTTGTGATACGCACGTACACATATGAGCAATTGGTATTTCATCACTACGTTCGTAAATGGAACCAGAGTGTCTAACTGTGGTCTTACAATGGCAGGAGTGCTACGTACCTCACAAATGGTCTGCACAGTACACACGTAGATGTCGATGCACGCGCAGCGTGCACCGTTAGCGAGCTGCATTGGGTAACGGTTGGCACTGGCCATAAGGCACACAGCTGCTAGTAATAAACATGTAGATTAAAATACACGCCGCGTCCATCACGTGAGAGGAAGACACGTGCGACACCGAGGTTTCTCCCGGACAGCGCTTTCTCTGGCTGAGTGCGCACGTGTGTGTGAGAGACAACACGGCAGCGGCCGCTCTAGGTCCGACTGGACTGCCTCAGCTCTGTTGCCCCGGAAACGCTCCCTACACTGCCCAGCGATACTACTGCAGCGGGACAACGCCAGAATATAAATATAATCGACGGTCAAATGAAAACTAGACAGGTAGAAAAAAGTAGGGTCTAGTGAATCAGGGGATACAATCCGTTGGCTCTGACCAATGACGTCATACATTACTCATACATAATAATGTCTTCACTTTCAGCCATAGATAATAAAACAATTTTGTGTTCCGGATAAGCGCTATCAATGTACATTAAAATAATTGAATGTGATTTTAAAAGAGATCGCAAAATATTGCTCAAAATATTTTTCATGTGCATTTATTTAAATAATTGGTTGTTTGCTATTTATTCGGTACTTAATTTCATTCTTTGTGATATTGAGGTAATTTGGACGATTAGTTTCTTATTATAGGACAATTTTTAGTATCTCATTTTCGTTTGTAGATATGGATTTATCTGCTCCGATGAACTTGGATGATTCGAGAGAGGCTATGGGCGTAGACATGTTGACCACGATTTGCTTTTTACAAATGTGTGGTCTCGTTGCCGAGTATGTTCGATGTCGCGAGTGCGGCGAACATATGCGCCTCACAAGTGTATCTCGTCACCGTAGTCACGACTTATTCGTATGGCGCTGCAGCAAAGATCGGTAGTGGTGGTCCATTAGACGAGGGACGTGGTTTGAAAAATCTAAGCTCGCCTCGAGAGTCATGAATAACACGTACTGTTGGTGTTTGAGGTATCCTGTGTAGCTGTGTGTCCATGAATGTCGTGTGAATAAGCGTACAGTTGTGGATTGGTACTCTTGTTGTAGAGAAGTTTGTGAGGAATACATTAAATATAGGGGGCCGTTAGGGAGGGGGGGGGGGGCAGGTGTAATGGTCGAAACTGACGAGTCGCATTTTGGCATAAGGAAGTACAACAGGGGGGAACCTCCGATGGGATTATGGATTTGGGGCCTGTAATTTCAGGTCAAGAGTGTGACGATGTAGTGTTTCAAGTAGTACCCAATCGAAGGAAGTAAGTTTTGGTCAGCTTAATTGAAGATCACGTTGCAAAGGGTTCCATTGTAGTTTATGATGGTTTTAGGGATTTAGGGGAAAGGGGTTATCAGCTTCTCGTAGTTAATCACAATATTGAGTTCAGATCATTATCCACAGGGGCTTGCACAAATAGCATAGAGGGTTATTGGACAGCTGTGAAATCTCTTGTAGGGAAGGGGAAATGCCGGATTTCCACACTTAGACGAATGTTCATGGAGGCGTAGTATTCCCCAAACATATTGCCCGCTTAAATCGCTTAAATGTTTTGTTAAACGTGTTGGGCAAATGTACCGTCCGAAATATGTTAGCTAATTTCACATTAGGATGGGGGACGGGAGGTAAATGTGTGCATCTGAGCGTGTATGTGTGTGTGTGTGTGTGTGTGTGTGTGTGTGTGTGTGTGTGTGTGTGGCTTCGTAATGTTTTGTTTGTTGTGTACTGTGTATGTGGATATGTGAATTTTGTTGATGTCTTTCTAGACGAGCTTCGGTTCTTTTAAGAAGTTCACGTGTGGTAAGTTGTTTTCAATTTTTTCTTTTACTGCATTTGACTATTTAGACGTATTTCATTGTTGTATTACACCATTACGTATGTTTTCGTGTACTCCAGTACGTAACAGAAATTTCGTAGCTGTCGTTCTTCTTTCGTTTCCCCACACTAGTATCAGTGCGATTTTTTCGAATATGTTCCAGCAATATTAAAGGAGAAACGTCCGACACAACTAAAATTTGTATCCCGTCCTTCAGGTGACCTTTACACTGACACTATCTATTTGAAAAGAACGACATATGTAGCATTAATGAGGTTTACGTATGTATGTCAACTAAAGAATGGGATACTATTGTCACTGCTGTGAGCAAAACTATAACTTTCAGTCGATACTATTAGCATCGAAGACGAAAAAAATCCATACCTCATAGTGAAGTATGGGATGCAAATTGTATATGTGTCGTCTTATTGCCTCTTCGCGTAGTTCAACTGAGTCACAGGTTGCAAACGTAACGTACGTCTATTTCCACGTTTTCGTCAGCAGTGTACATATATATAGGTCAACGGAAGTATGGAATACAAATATTATGTACGTAGCTCCTTCTGTCATCAGTAGTACTACTATCTACGTAAGAACAGACTATTAGTGGTAGCGGAGGCGAAAGAAACAGCACATGTAAAATTTGTATCCCATGCTTCAGTTCACCTTTAGAGTTCAACTGAACGACAGGATATTAATGCTAACGAAAACGAGGAAATCGACGTACGCTAAACTTGTATGCCACACTGCAGTTAACCAATACATTTCGAATGAGATTCGAGATACAACCCACATATATGTGACGTGAGGTATTCTATGCTACCAATATTTCTATCCATTTTGCCGCTTCATTTTCCACAGAAATAATAAGATACAAACACGCAATATCTTGCCTTGATATATGTCAATTACGCTTTTCATCTCTCGTATTCCTTTGTTTCTGAACAGTCTTGTCAGCTCTTTCATCTGTGTAATAAATGATCTCTGGCCAATTCTGACGTCATTGGTCAAAGCCTACGGGTTGTATTCCCTGCTTCACTAGACCCAAAAAGTGAGTAAACTGTTTGTTATTTCAACAGTAATCGCCATAAGAGTTAATACATGTATCCGTCTGTGAGACAAGACAGTCAGTGCCTTCGTAGGAAATGTTTGCGGTTGCCTACAGAACCATGATTGTTCCCAGGAGTGATCCTCTTCTTCAGAAGCAAATCTACGGCCACGAATGTCTTTCTTCAGGGCTCTGAAAATATAGAAATCCCATGGGGAGAGATCGGGGCAATATGGAGGATGTGTGGAGGCTTCCCAACGGAACCTCTGCTGCTCAGTGGAAACATTCTTTCCAGGAAAGCACTGGCCGTCTTGTCTCACAGTGGGATACATGCATCTGTCTCGTTTTGATTTGGCTGTTCCTTATACATAAACATGCATCCGCAGTGAATATGTGAGACCATCTGCTTAGCGTATAATGTGTATCTGAGACTGGAACTATCGCGACATTATGATCTAATCCATCAAGTAAAAAAAATATGGAATTAAGACCGCTTGCAGTTGGGTAACTGTTGATAGTGCAGGTGATCATGTTACTTTGACGAGCCACATAGTAGAAACGGAAATAAATTAAGCGATAAACGTCTCCTCTTGTCGAATTCCTTATCTCAACTGGTGGAGGATGCGCGAATAAACTTTCCGGGGCCTACTTAAAGATCCATTGTCGCATTGATTTGAAGAGTTTTCGATGCAAGCGCAAACAACCCTTGGATGACAGAGTCGAAGAAAAGAGCACAACAAGCGAAACGATTGGTTAAGACAGTACGCTCTCAAGCGCCATGACCTATATTCATATCCGGTTATCGGCATCCTGCTTAAGTATCAAATGGCGTCCTCAGATCATCCTGGACTCCTTCATTCCTCAGGAAAATCCAAGGAAGATTCCTTCCAAATCAAGTCCAACAGAGCTGCTAGTTCCAGCTAATTTATTTGCTGTCGACGAGCATGTTAGAAATAATGAAACCTCCAAAGAGCGCCCCGTGGCCGTGTGTACTTTACAGAAGATCGCAGGTAATGCAACAGCGTAGAAGCCAGGATTCCATAAACATGGCAAGAACCCACTGAAAGAAAAAGATGGGAAAATGTAAGTCCATGATAATGACACCTATGAGACTGAAAGCGTACTTTGGTTAAGCGGTAGCATAGTGATCGGAAAGCATGACTCTGCTGATTTCGGAAATTCCGGCCGGAGTGGCCGAGCGGTTCTAGGCGCTACAGTCTGGAACCGCGCGACCGCTACGGTCGCAGGTTTGAATCCTGCCTCGGGCATGGATGTGTGTGATGTCCTTAGGTTAGTTAGGTTTAAGTAGTTCTAAGTTGTAGGGGACTGATGACCTCAGAGGTTAGGTCCCACAGTGCTCAGAGCCATTTGAACCAACCATTTCGGAAATTTGATTAAAGAGTCATCGATGGCAAAACTTTGTTACTGTGAAAACTGGTTTATCGCCTCGGGGTTCTTATTTCTCGTTAAACTGTAGGTCCCTCACAACTAGCAGTCGAGCCGGCGCACACATAAAGCGAGGTTGGCTAATATTTCGCGGCAAGATCGTGTCTAGTAAATCAATGGTCTGATTTTCGGACTGGTAACAACTGTCTATTTAAGGCAGCCGAAAAATGAAGTTATGAGTTTTGACTTTTCTTACTTAAAGTTTACTATCAAAGCAAAATCGGCCTATAGCTCGAAAACAAAATGATTGGTTGCTTGATTTGGGGAAGGGACGAAACATCAAGGTCATCGGTCTCATCGGATTAGAGAAGGATGCGGAAGAAAGTCAGTCGTGCCCTTTCAAAGAAATCACACTGGCATTTGCCTCAAGCGATTTAAGCAATCACGGAAAACATAAATCAAGATGGCCGGTCACTTGTTTGAACCGTCGTCCTCCCGAATGCGAGTCCAGTGTGCTAATCACTTCGGTCCCTAGCTCGGTAAAGAAAACGAAACAACGTTCTTTGAACTGCACTATACGTGTCAGCAATGAATAAATTCTGGGTATTCGATGGCTACATCCATCATAAAAGTCAATGGTTAAAAATATCAGTGGTGAGATAAATATCACTCACTGGTTGTGCAGGATAGCGGTACCGTGATCGGTTTCTTTCGTCGTACTAGGCGCTCGTTCACGCGCTTGCGTACTTTCAGCGCGCACTTGTAAACGAGTAACCTCTACCTAAATGTCTTCAATAACGAAATAACGCTGGAAGTCAGTTTATATTCCGATAGCAGACATCAGAAGTTCGGCTATTCATAGAGAATGGCTGGGGCTCGTATTCCGATAAGGTGTCATTAGCGAACACTGTGGCAGAAAGTTCGTATGATGTATGAATAGAAAAGTCATAATATAAAAAAAAACGCAAATCTAAGATAACCGTATTTGCATTTCAACGAAGAGAAATTGTATACAAGATGTTCCAGAAATGTTGCAAAAAACTTAGAGGAATTGTAGACAGTGTCTTTAGGAACAAATTGAGGCTAGGAAACCGTGTCCAGGAAAGTCATCCAAAGACATTACAGGCCGTCCCTTCGGCAGAAAAAGTGACTCTGTAAGCTGAAAAGCAGTGGAGATTTTAGAGGGTTCCAGGAGAAAAGAAACTGCGGCTGGAAACCCGTGGTCGAAACCAACATCCACTGAGGCAACAGAGCCTCGCATTCATAGGAGACAAGGCCTGTCTGCGCATCAGCTAGATCTCCAATGACGATCTTGGCAATTTGTCGCGATCACTGAATAACAAACACCATTCCGAGAACTTCCGCCTATGATCCGTCAGCTTACAAAGTCACGTTTCCTGGCGAAGGGGTGGTCTAGTGCGCCTAGTGGCAGGCGCCGGCGCGTGTAGCTTGGATGCTTTGTAGCGTCGTTGGATAACGTTCCCAGACACGGGTTCCTATCCTCCATCTGTTCCTCAAGACACCCTCTATATTCCCTCGAAGTTTGCGCAACCTTTCCGGGACACCTTGCGTAACAGAAATTGAGTGCATGCTGGCGTTTTTCATAACTTTAGGAAGAATTATTATGGGAAACTGCAGCAAATCAAAATTAGATCATTGTTTTTCGGGCACTATGAGAGACTGTAAAACAAAGTACAGTACTATGTGTAATGACACGTTAGACGGCACTTTCCTTTAATGTTAAAGTCAAGTAGCAGCACTAAGTGTCTCTACTGTTTCACAGAGTGTGGACGACAGTCGTATAACTTGTTTACAAACGAGGGTTGCACCACGGCTTCACCTCGAAATGGAATCTTTTCGTATTTCCCGTGTAGTTAAAAAATGCAAAGTGTCTCTAACGTCTTCGTACAGACTCATAAAACAATTAATCCAAAAGGAACCGATGATTGAAGGAGAATAGTTTCCATATTATAAGGAGAAAATGAAACCGACTCTCCTGCGTCTGCTGAGAGCATGGATGAGAGTAATTATTACGTCAGTACTCAACTGAGTAATGTTATGACAGTGACCATTGGTAAAGCACACGAAGCGTTCAGTATTCACGCGTCGCGTCACGCAGTTGGTGCTCCACATCTCATTCGGATCCTACAATGGAGGTTACCACTGGGGACTCTTAACTACAGTAGTCACTTGGCTGCGGATCTATCAGCTTCCAGCAGCGCAGTAAATTACTATCGAGCACGTTTTTTTATTGTAGTGCATAAACGATACGTCAACGAATATGGGCTTCTATTCATATGTTGTTCTACCCAGTGCCTTTACCCGTCCTAGGCATTCGTAAGGCGAATTCAGAAAGATTTTGTACAAACCCTTTGTTAAACAATGTTACAATGCATGAGTATTTATCGCGGAAAACATGTAAAGATGAACTACGTTTCATAAAAAGTTCATTGCTCTCATCACTACTTCTAAGTCATTCACGTTTATTTGTTTTCACTTCACGTCAGACGCAACTGTTTTCATAGCGACACTCGTTGTTGAACAATATTGATTAATACAAAAAGTTTCGTTCCCCGGCTAACAGTATTGTGTTTCCATGCCTGTGTTGTTCACTAGCCACTGGAAGATCCTCTGAGTGACAGGAGAGAGCGTAAGCAAGGTCAGTGAGCAATCAATAGCACTCACAAGCAAGGATGGTCCTACTCGCTGACCTTGGCGCAGAGAAAGCTGCGTCCTGTCTTCTCTCGCCCCCTACAGTGGCTACAGTCACAGTATGGACATATACATCTCTCTCTCTCTCCCTCTCAAAGACACACACACACACACATTCACATTATTCGTGATAAAATGAAAACACTCGTTACTGCTCCGAAATGCTACCGTTATTTTTGTGCATAACAAAATGTCACATTATTCTGCCTTCCATCAACAGCACCCCAACATGAGGTGCAACAAGTTCAAATCTAGATGGTAAAAACGAAATAAAATATCGATTTGAAGCTAACGTAAGGCCATCCAAATATGCCTCACTAGCCGAATCAAGCGTAGAAGTCAACAGTAGTGTGTAGGTGTGATGTAGCGTGAGGGTAGAGAGAAAAATCAGATTCCAAGAAGTGAGGTGAACTGTAGGCTAGGAGCAATAAATGTGGGAAAAGCATGCTGGTATTATGTGGACGACAGATCGGCTTATACACTGCCACATAAGACCCTGAGAGGTATTTGAAACTCTGCGCAGGAACCAGTCGGATAATTTCTCATTAGAGAAAATGAGCAGCGGAGTAAACAAGCAACTAGGTTATGCCAGGTGGTTAGCAGTGCTTGTGCCCCGTGTTCGATTCTCGGCTGGACCGGCGATTTTCTCCTCTCGGAACTGAGAGTGTGTGTGTATGTGTTTTTTCTTCATCATCAGTTCATCATCATCGATTCACAAGTCGCCGAAGTGGCATCAAATAAAAATACTTGCACAAGGCGGCCGAAGTCTCCAGAAGAGATGGAGTGGATAAACTCGCAAATGTACCAGGAAACCGTCAACCTCCCTGCACATCCGTATATAGGCACCGATTGAATATTTTGACCCTCTGGAAAGAATTACATAGCAGTGCATCCCCAGACTGGATAAAGTATATCTTCGGTGATGCTGGTGCTTAATTTACGCAATATATAAGAGCTGGTTGAAGGTGACGAAACTTATACACTGATAAGTCGATAACTGACGTAGGGTGATTTTGAGTCAAGATCGCGAAAATACAAAATAAATAAATAAATTATTCATGCATATTGATTTATTCACAGACGTTGAAGATATTTAGTTTACAACTGCAGACGCTTTTGGTGCGGAGTTCGAAGAGTAGTTACTCCGGATTTTCCTGGCTGTTAGAAGCACATGAATCACGTACAGATCTTTGCGACAAATTGATACATAGAAGAAAAAAATGGCAACGCCAGAGAATAATTAATGTGGAGTAATGAAATTTCAGGAATACATTTGTCAAGGCAATATATTTAAGTGGTTAACATTGCAAGAGCACAGGTTAATGCATGTGCGAGATAAGCCACAGCAAATGTGAAATGCTGGTAATTAGTAACGCGTGTAACCGCCAGACTGTTGAATGCAAGCATGCAAGCATACATGCCTTGTGTTGTACAGGTGCCGGATGTCAGTTTGTGGGATGGAGTTCCAAGCCTGTTGCACTTCGTCGGTCAATACAGGAATGGTTAATACTGTTTTTTGGGTGATGTTGGAGTTGTCTTCTGATGATGTCCCGTATATGCTCGACTGGGGACAGATCTGGTGATAAAGCAGACCAAGGTAACATGTTGACACTCTGTAGGGAATGCTGGGCTACAATAGCGGTATGTGGGAGAGCGTTATCCTATTGGAAAATATCCCCTGAAATGCTGTTCATGCCGCGTGGGATTAGCCGAGCGGTCTCAGGCGCTGCAGTCATGGACTGTGCGGCTGGTCCCGGCGGAGGTTCGAGTCCTCCCTCGGGCATGGGTGTCTGTGTTTGTCCTTAGGATAATTTAGGTTACGTAGTGTGTAAGCTTAGGGACTGATGACCTTAGTACTTAAGTCCCATAAGATTTCATACACATTTGAACATTTGAACAATGATGTTCATGAATAGCAGCACAACAGGTCGAATTACCAGATTGACGTACAAATTTGCAGTCAGGGTGCGTGGTATAACCACGAGAGTGCTCCTGATGTCATAGGAAATCACACCCCAGACCATAGGCCCAGTGTGTTTAGCAAGCAGACAGGTTTATTGCAGGCCTTCAACTGGCTTCCTCCTAACCCACACACGGCCATCATTGACACCGCGGGAGAACCAGCTTTCATCAAAAAACACAACAGACGTCGACCCTGCCCTCGAATGAGCTGTCGCTTGATAGCACTGAAGTAGTAAATGGTGGTGGTTTGGGGTCAGTGGAATTCAAGCTACAGGGTATCTTGCTCGGAGCTGTCCTTGAAGTAACCGATTTGTAGCAGTGCGTTGTGTCAGTGCGGTGCCAAATGCTGCTCAGATTGCTGGCACAGATGCAGTACGATGCGCCAGAGCAATACGCCGAACACGACGGTCTTCCCTTTTGGGGCAGCCACGTGGCCTTCCGGAGCTCAGTCTTCTTGCGACCGTACATTCCCATGATCACCACTGCCGGCGGCTGTACAGCGGGTACATTACTGCCAAGTCTCTGTGCAATATCGCAGAAGGAACATCCAGCTTCCCTTAGCTCTATTGCACGTCCTCGTTCAAACTCAGAGAGTTGTTGATAAAGGCGTCTTTGTCGGTTTAAAGGCATCCTTGACTACTATCAACTCATCACGTCCAATCTTAAAGGTAACTAACGCTCACAACCCTTCAGACGTGTATTTAAAGCAAACTTGATTGCATCATCATAGTGACGCTACTAGTGCCACTCTTATGCGACTGGCGGGAAATTTGAATAGACATACACTTTCAGATTTAGAAGCACGCTTACCAAATTTCGATTACGTCGCACATCTCCTTCTTGGTGTTTCGATTTTTTTCCCTATCAGTGTAGTTGTACTGTTGTTCAGACTGCACTTATGAACACGGGTCACTGCGTCACTAGCTGTTTGTCGGGTACCAGGGAACCAGTGGCTTCGCAATAGTTCTTTCATATTTTCTCTTAACTACACTACTTGCCATTAAAATTGCTACACCACGATGATGACGTGCTACAGACGCGAAATTTAACCGACAGGAAGAAGACGCTGTGATATGCAAATGAATAGCTTTTCAGAGCATTCACACAAGGTTGGCGCCGGCGGTGACACCTACAACGTGCTGACATGAGGAAAGTTTCCAACCGATTTCTCATACACAAACAGCAGTTGACCGCCGTTGCCTGGTGAAACGTTGTTGTGATGCCTCGTGTAAGGAGGAGAAATGCGTACCATCACATTTCCGACTTTGATAAAGGCCGGATTGTAGCCTATCGCGATTGCGGTTTATCGTATCGCGACATTGCTGCTCGCGTTGGTCGAGATCCAATGACTGTTAGCAGAATATGGAATCTGTGGGTTCAGGACGGTAATACGGAACGCCGTGCTGGATTCCAACGGCCTCGTATCACTAGCAGTCGAGATGTCAGGCATCTTATCCGCATGGCTGTAACGGATCGTGCAGCCACGTCTCGTTCCCTGAGTCAACAGAGGGGGACGTTTGCAAGACAACAACCATCTGCACGAACAGTTCGACGACGTTTGCAGCAGCATGGACTATCAGCTCGGAGACCATGGCTGCGGTTACCCTTGACGCTGCATCACAGACAGGAGCGCCTGCGAAGGTGTACTCAACGACGAACCTGCGTTCACGAATGGCAAAACGTCATTTTTTCGAATGAATCCAGGTTCTGTTTACAGCATCATGATGGTCGCATCCGTGTTTGGCGACATCGCGATGAACGCACATTGGAAACGTGTATTCGCCATCGCCATACTAGCGTATTACCCGGCGTGGTGGTATGGAGTGCCATTGGTTACATGTCTCGGTCACCTCTTGTTCGCTTTGACGGCACTTTGAACAGTGGACGTAACATTTCAGATGTGTTACGACCCGTGGCTCTACCCTTCATTCGATCCCAGCGAAACCCTACATTTCAGCAGGATAATTCACGACCGCATGTTGCAGGTCCTGTACGGGCCTTACTGGATACAGAAAATGTTGGACTGCTGCCCTGGCCAGCACATTCTCCAGATCTCTCACCAATTGAAAACGTCTGGTCAATGGTGGCCGAGCAACTGGCTCGTCACAATACGCCAGTCACTACTGTTGATGAACTGTGGTATCGTGTTGAAACTGCATGTGCAGCTGTACCTGTACGCGCCATCCAAGCTCTGTTTGACTCAATGCCCAGGCGTGTCAAGGCCATTATTACGGCTAGAAGTGGTCGTTCTGGGTACTGATTTCTCAGGATCAATGCACCCAAATTGCTTGAAAATGTAATCACATGTCAGTTCTAGTATAATATATTTGTCCAATGAATAAAAGTTTATCATCTGCCTTTCTCCTTGGTGTGGCAATTTTAATGGCCAGTAGTGTATGAACGGAAAGCCGATGAAAATGTTGCAAGTGGATGTGAGGTTGCGGTTTCCCCGCTAGTTGCTGAGTAGTCATTAAAGAACCGAGAGGGAGCAGAACGCGTGGCCTGTGTCCTGTGTCCTGCAGCTGCAGCTGCTAAGCGTGCAGCGATCGCCGCCCCCGCCTCCCGCTACTGGAGGCGCCTCTGCCCCCACCTCCGGCGGCGCCGTCACGCCAGCTGACGCCGTCGCGTCGCTGCAGACGACCGGCTGCGCGTGCCTCACGGTTAGCGCTTTCTCTCTGAGCTTCTGCTGATGCCGACCAACCGCGTCTATTTGTGAACGATCGATAAGAAAAACTTTTTATTTTCAATATTATTTAAACTCGTGTTCCTGTGTAATCCGAACAATCATCCACGTACATGCTGGTCACTGCGTCATTACAACGTTCTTGTAGAAAACTCGAGTAACAAGAATAATACACACAGAATGAGATGGCGCGCTGGTTTATATACTGCAACTTTACAAGTATTTGGGAGGACTCAGGTTCAAATACAGTCGGTCCGCCTTGACTTAAGTTTCCGTAAGTTCCATATACCACTTTCGGTGAGTGCTAGATTGATATACTACAAGAGCCACAGCACTTTTGCTCTCCCTGTTCTTCCTCTTGCAAGAGGCACCTCTCTAACTACACTGACGCTGGAGACACACTAAAATCAGATCCTCCTCCTTCTAACGAACCGTACAAATAATAAAACGTTTAATTATTAAATTCTACCTAATGTAATACGATCACTGTGACGAAAGTAAGTGAATTTGAACTTTTTGTGATGGTTTACAAGTAAAAAGGTTGTCGCCATGTATCATGTTTTCTGTCGTTCCTTAGTTGCTTCTAAATTCTTGGAGATGTGCTACATCTAATGAAACTAAATGAAAGGCAGTTTGTTTTGTGTATTAGTGTTTCGCTTTTTTTATTTATGATGGAGAAAGAATAACACACAGCGACAGCTGACAACACTATACACAGGAAAACACACGCATCCAACAAACAGTGAAAGAGAAATGTTAAATTGAGATGTGTTCGAGAACACGGAAAATCGGTCATACTGACGTACTCAGGCCAAAAAAGTACTACTCCAGGACGACACATATGGAATAATAAGACCACTAAATCAGAGGTGGGACCAACTTTAACCTCACGAAATTTGTGTTCCAGAAACTCGTTTCTGATCTAACAATAAGAGAGCAACCATAAAAAGTGTAATGCAGTAACATATTTGAAATCATGACATAACGCCGTTATTAGCTGTATAAAACAAACATGTATCACAGGGCACTAAATATACTTCATAAAAAAGAAGCGAAAGGCGTATGGCACAAAACGAAGAGCCTTTCATTTAGCTGCGTAGACGATCGACGTCTCCAGGAAAAATGGTTAGTGTCAATTTAAAAAAAAAAATCATAATTTTTAAAATGTTAAAAGACGCACAAAACACATTTATTTAAGAAAGCAAGTGTGAGAACAGGTTTTTTTCATTATACATTAAAATGTACCACCACTACCAAACAAATTTTGTGTTCCATTTAAAAAGCATGTTCAACCAATTACCTCCAGGAGAAGGTTTTGATGGTATTCTGAAACGGGACAAAACATGTCAACAGTCAGCAATGTCGGTGGACACATGTGGCGTGGTAAAACGCCGAGAAGAATGTTATTGAAATGTACTCTGGCTGCGAAAGCCCATGTTCTTATACGTCAAAACACTTTCCAGACAATAAAACAATGGTTTTTGAGGCCTCTTCAATCAATAAGACATTTCTACACTCATCTCATTAGAATTCCTAAAGCCGACATCGTTTTCTCCAGTTTCCAAAAGATTGTTCTACGCAATATGAGATTCAGCAATCAATTACTCCTTAAAAGTTTGCCCACAACTCATAACCTGTTTGAAAGTAATCTTATAAACAAATATTCTAACAAAGGATCGCCAGAAAAATTCTTGATTCGAGACTACAAGTGAAACGAAATTTCAAAAACTTTTTAATCTCTCTCTTTTGCTTTGCTAGCTCACAGCACCCACTTTCATAATTCGTGTGAACATAGCTTCTTCTTTGTCTATTAGGATATGCTTAATTAGGTACTCCAAATCGCTGCACAGGAAAAAGTTGCAAGAGTTAAATCCTGCCATCTGCATAACCAAACAGTAAAGCCAATTCAGGTCATACATTTTGTCATAAAATTTGACCGAAATAATATTGGACCACAAGCGAGCATAGCGGCAGCGCTCCATCGTGCTGTGACATTAGCAAATAGTCGGTATGGCTGTTAATCAGTCGAAGTGTTTGCCTTACATAAATTATTTGACTTCGCTTTAAGCGTATCACGGAAATGGAACGTCGATGAATATGTGTTCGTATTCAAAACATTAAACTGGTTAGTTTCCACTATAAGCACCAACAGATTGTAACAGGAATTTGTAGGGTGAGTGTGTGACGTTTTCGCAGCTCACAGTAATAGTTTTGTTAGAGGCCTGATAATTACCAAATAAAAACAACAAAGTAGATTAGAGCATCGATGAAGATGATAAAGTTGCTGTAGGTTTTCTCTGCGTTATTGATTACGTTTGTTGGTGTCCGAGCAGTAAGCACACATAACGGCAAAACCCGCAGCATCTGAAGAAGATGGCTGGTTAGGGGCTTGAAATATTGTGCATAAAATGGAAACAACAATTCGGCAGAACACTCGGATGCACGCCACTGTTGGAAGCCATTTACATATCTTTTCCATAACCAAGTAATAACCTGTCAATATAAAACACTGTCTGTACATGTAGTCTAGGTAAAACGGACGAGTGGAAAAGCTACGCAGTATGACTACGCAGTACAGAAATGCATCGACTTTCGACAGCACAGTTATAATCAATGGCTCGATGCTGACCTGGTACCTATGTTTTTTCTGATAAAGGGGTGTTATGTTTGTCAAATTGTCACACGCCCGTTTGGACTCAGTCCTACCCTTTAGTCCTTTCTTCCTCTCAATGTTTTCCACGTATTCCTTTCTCCGCCGATACGGCGGAGAACCTCCACCTTTACGTTATTAGTCCACCGAATTCTGAGCAATCTTGTATGACACTACATCTCAAAAGCTTGTATTCTCTTTTTTTTCTGCCTTCTCTCAAGTACACCGTTTACTTCCATGCACTGCTGTGCCACAAACGTACATTCTTAAATTAAAGCCTATTTTTGATGTAAGCGCCGGCCGCGGTGGTCTAGCGGTTCTGGCGCTGCAGTCCGGAACCGCGGGACTGCTACGGTCGCAGGTTCGAATCCTACCTCGGGCATGGGTGTGTGTGATGTCCTTAGGTTAGTTAGGTTTAAGTAGTTCTAAGTTCTAGGGGACTTATGACCTAAGATGTTGAGTCCCATAGTGCTCAGAGCCATTTGAACCATTTTTTGATGTAAGCATATTTCCTTTAGCGAGAAACCTCCTTTTCTTGTGCTTGTCTGCTTTTTATATCCTCCTTGCTTCCTCTACTTCGTGGTACCTAATTTTGATGTCAAATTTATCGCTACTCTCATTTCTGCCATTTCTTGTTACTTTCAACTTGCTTTGGTTTACATTCAGTCCTCATTCTGTGCTCATTACACCATTCAGTGCGACAGGTCCTGCAATTCTTCCTCACTTTCACTGAGAATGGCAATAGTATTTACGAAAAAAAGTATCGTTTGTTGTGTACATGAAATCCATAGATAACTGGGAGCTGAAAACGTCGATTTTCTCCTCTTCGTGGATTCAGTTTCAGTAGTTGAAGATTTGGAAGGCCCTATCAGACGAGTTACCGAGACAGATGGTACAATGATGACCCTGCACTCGTAGTCTAGGGGAGTTTGTTACAAATCCGCGAAATGTCATCCTGATTTAGAATCCGTCCGAACTGAAACCTGAAAACCATGGAAAGTTTTTGTTGGTTTAAAGTGCTGCGCCTCAAGTGACCTGGCTGTTGATGGAGCGTTAAACCCTACACTCCTTTCCTCCTTGCAGGGACATGACCTGTGTGACAACCGCAGCTTCGTGGTGTTTCTTTAGGTTCCCTGCTCTAACAACACACTGGGTGAGGCGACGCAGTGGTAAAGGTAAGGAACTCGCAGTCGGGAGACGCGGTTTCAAATGCCCTCCAGCCATCTAGATTAAGGTTTCCCAAAGCACTACAACAAAATACCAGGATGGTTCCTTTGAAAAGAGGACGACTGATTTCCTTCTCCGTTCTGGTCCAGTCGGAGAATGATCTCCGTCTTTAATAACCTCATCATCGACAGAAAGTTAAACCCAAATCTTCTGTCCACCCTTCGGGCAACAGCGGAAGAACTCCCTACTTATTATTCCAGGACTATAGCTGCAGTTCACTGCCACATTCAAGACAGGATATGGTTTTAATGATGTTGGAAGTGTCGGTCTTTCGCTGCTACCTTCCTCGGGTGGCAAATACAGCGTCGCAGACCTCTCTTTCATGTCTAAGGTACATCCTTCACTGTGCTGCTTGTCTGCTGATTTCATTCAGACGTCGTTGCTCACAGAAATGGAGTAAATGTGATGGCCACTGCATCGTCAATGCCAGAATCTGATGCCTGCACTGGAATACTCTCGGTATATTCTTGACGCGTAGGCAGAGATATGATGAATGGCGCCTGATATCCCCCCGCTTTCATGTTCAGTTAAGTCTCGAGGTGTACCTGTATTCAGGTTACAAGACGTTTAACAAAACGTCAGAGTTTGCTAAATTAATTAATGTTGCACTGTCTAGGTAGCTCAGAGCTGGACTATGAAAAGGTTCAGTATTCGATCCTCAGTCTGCCACAAGATGGTTTCATCCTCTAGCAATGATTTACTAAGATGAAAAATGCTAAATTTCACCGCGATTTAGAGTCCACGTTAAACTATAGCTCCCCACACAACTGACTGGGCAAATCACTTCAAAAGAAGCTAAAGGCATACCACCTCCAACAGCATAATGCCTACTAACGCAATGTATTCGGGTTGAGAATAGTTTTAATTTATAATTCTTTCTATTCGAGCCATTTAAACGATTGTTAGCTGCGCATTTACTGCCATAACGTTACCTGAAAATTTAACTGTGTGTGTGTGTGTGTGTGTGTGTGTGATGGTCCCCTCCCTCCGGCCCACGCACGACTTTCGCGCCCGCCACCGCCCCGGCTTAAATTGCGAGTGAACTGCCGAGGCGGAGCAGTACCGCGGGCTGTTAGCTGTGTAACTCTTAACGGCAGTGTGGCAATTATCGCCTGATGAATATTAAATGCAGCACGAGTACAGCGTAATCCTTTTATCCTGATTTTGCTTTATGAAGCTTCAGTGTGACTTACGGCTTCTACAACGCCGTTTTAAGCTCTTCTTTTAAAAGTTTAAAAATTTTAATGTTGATTTATCAGCTAATAACGGACTCAGAGAAGTAAAATATAAGCAGTATATGGTTAAGCGATTAACTTAATTTCACTAATTGGGATTTCTAAACACTTTCTTTCATAAACACTTTTCTAATACTTTTTATCCCGAAAATAATGACTTCCCGCTTACGAGATCGAATCAGTGCGACATACTGTAGCGGGTCGTTGGATAAAAAGCAGAATACAACCGTGTGTCATTTATTGTGCCTAGGAAATTCACCTTTTAAACTTTTAAAAACGTTGTAACTCACATGAAAATGCATTACTGTTACACCTGTTTCATTCAACCGCACATCTGCAGGGGGGGATTATGTCGTAACCTGTTCTGTAAAGAGAAATTATAATACTTGATTTTTAAAGAAATTGTAATAGAGTATTGATTTTGAAACCGCGTTAGTATATGACACTGCTTATAAACAGCTATCGGGGTGATCCAGTTGCCACAGAGGACACAATTCTACTTTTTTTTTTTTTTTTGTTCATGATACTTCATGTTTATTAGACGATGTCAGGGTGAGGACGAGAAGTTACTGGTTCAACCATACTTTTACATCCGAGGACGCTCACGCATGCTTCTACGGAGATCTTCGACCTGATTCTAGTCTTCATCGTCAGTGACAGGCTGGCAAAAGGAGAAAGGTGGTAGTGTTATGTTTCTGATTATCTGACTATTCACTAATGATTTGATATAAATTCCAAAACTCAAGGCAGTGTCTGATGTAGTGTGTGCATGTGACACCGTTGACGGTGGCACTTTCGTCGAAAGTGTACTTCGCAGAGAGGAGTAGACTATGTAGCCATCACTATATTCCTCTCTCTAACTCTCTTTCTCTCTCATCAACATAGTACGCAAGCATTAATCATATTAATATACTCCAAACAGAAACACACAGACACAAGGAAGGAAGTCCTGCCTCCATAGGCGGGCTCTCCCAGTCAACACAAGCAAAAACGCCGCACTACTCTTTCTTGGACCACTGCAGTTAATACTATGATGTTTCATCCCAAACCCTATACGAAGTTATTTTGCTACAACAAATCTTCGCCGGCCGAAGTGGCCGTGCGGTTAAAGGCGCTGCAGTCTGGGACCGCAAGACCGCTACGGTCGCGGGTTCGAATCCTGCCTCGGGCATGGTTGTTTGTGATGTCCTTAGGTTAGTTAGGTTTAACTAGTTCTAAGTTCTAGGGGACTAATAACCTCAGCAGTTGAGTCCCATAGTGCTCAGAGCCATTTGAACCAACAAATCTTCTGTAAATAACACTGACAGACGAACCTCTTCTTAAAGTGTAGAAGTTTATCAAATAACACTAGTGGAATTAATAGAAGTGATAAAGTTGCTTATCAAGTTGGGGGAGAAGTATGTTATAGCAAAACATCAGAAGAAGAAATAGAAAACTAAATAAAAAGCTCTAGAAGAGTTACGAGAAGGTGGTTGTTTCTGAAAAGCTTTGAAGCGAAACGTTAATTCTCGACAGAATAGACAGTTAAATTAAAAATTAAAATAATGTTGCGCCGGGATCGGAACTGAATTTTAACGAACCTTTATAACTAAATAGCCAACGGCCTTGGAGCAGTGGTAAGACGGGTTCCCGTCAGATCACGGAAATTAAGCGCTGTCGGGCTGGGCTAGCACTTGACTGGGTGACCATTCGGTCTGTCGAGCGCTGTTGGCAAGCGGGCTACACTCAGCCCTTGTTAGTCATACTGAGGAGCTACTTGATTCGGAAGTAGCGGCTCCGGTCTCGCAAACTGGTGAGGATGACACTGCGGCCGGTCGGTACCGTTGGGCGTTCATGGCCTGTTTGGACGGAGTTTCGTTTAGTTTATAACTAAATATCTAAAACGGTCACCGGATCATCCAATGTCTGTTTCGGGTTGCCTATATAACGACTTCCAGGAGCAACAAAAATTTGATTTCCTATATTTCCGACAGTTATTGACCAAACTTAAAATGTTAAAAAAACATCATAATCTATTCACTAAGCCGTTTAATCTTACCTAGCATTAAAGTTGGAAACTATATACGTGTCTTGAGACAGCACAGCTCACGGAGTGCCAATAAGCAGATTACATTCAGTGAAGTGACAGAAGTCATGGGATACCTCCTAACATCAAATGGCTCTGAGCACTATGCGACTTGACTTCTGAGGTCATCAGTCGCCTAGAACTCAGAACTAATTAAACCTAACTAACCTAAGGACATCACACACATCCATGCCCGAGGCAGGATTCGAACCTGCGACCGTAGCGGTCACGCGGTTCCAGACTGAAGCGCCTTTAACCGCACGGCCACACCGGCCGGCCCTCCTAACATCATGTCCGACCTCCTTCTGCCCGGAATAGTGCAGCAGTTCGACGCGGCATGGTGCCAACAAGTATTTAACCGTGCTGCCTCTATAGCCGTCCATAAATGCGAAGATGTTGCCGGTGTAGGATTTTGTGCACGAACTGACCTCTCGATTATGTCCCATAAATGTTGGATGGGTGGTCAGATTATTCACTCGAATTGCCCGGACTGTTCTTCAAACCAATCGCGAACAAGTGTGGTCTGGCGACACGCTGCGTTCAAATGCTTCAAATGGCTCTAAGCACTGTGGGACTTAAAATCTGAGGTCATCAGTCCCCCAGACTTCGAACTACTTAAACCTAACTAACCTAGGGACATCACACACATCCCTGCCCGAGGCAGGATTCGAACCTTCGACCGTAGCAACCGCGCGGTTCCGGAATGAAGAGTCTAGAACCGCTCGGCCACAACGGCCGACTATGCTGCATTATCATGCATAAAAATTCCATGGTTATTTGGGAACATGAAGCCCATGATTGGAGCAGACGACCCAGTCAATTCCACGTAAACACAGTCCAGACCATAATGGGGCCACCAGCAGCTTGTACAGTGCCTTGTTGACAACGTGAGTCCCTTGGTTCGTGGAGTCTGCGCCAAACTCGAACTCTACCATCAGCTCATACCAACCAAAATCACGACTCGTGTCACCAATCCACATATTTCTAGTCTTGTAGGGTCCAAGCGACATGGTCACGAGCCGAGGAGAGGCGCTGCAGGTGATGTGCTATTACCAAAGGCACTCGTGTTGGTCGTCTGCTCCCATAGCTTGTTAATGTCAAATTTCGCCACGCTCCCCTAAAGGATAGGTTCGTCGTAAGTCCAACACTGATTTCTGCGGTTATTTCACGCAGTGTCGCTTGTCTGTTATGGCTGACAATTCTGCACAAATGCTGCTGCTGTCAGTCTTTAAGAGAAGGCTGTCGGCCACCGCGTTTGAGAGGCAATGGCTGAAATCTGGTGTTCTCGGCACACTCTTGACACTGTGGATCTCGGAATACTGAATTCCTTAACCATTTCGGAAAAGGAATGTCACATGTGCCAAACTCAAGCTACCATTACGCATTCAAAGTCTGTTAATACCTGTCGTGCAGCCATAATCATGCCGGAAAACTTTTCACATAAATCACCTGAATACAAATGACAGTTCCGCTGATGTGCTGCCCTCGTACATTCTATTACCGCCATCTGAATATGGACATATCGCTATACCATGACTTCCGCTACCTCAGTGTTCATCCACAGTTTCAAAATGCAGGCGATTACTTGGAATAAACTTTACACGTAACTGAAATGTTTTACGAAACTTTTTGTCGTTGATATCCCCACAAAACGTAGAAAGGAAAAAAGGTCACCGCTTACTACATTTTCGCTGTTCGTTCAGTAAAACCTCAGCATGAGGCACGACGTTTTAATTGTTTAATTCTTTACTACTGACTTTATTTCCAAGACATTTTTCAGACAGTATTCACATATACCACTGAATGTACCTGCAAAACTATGTTATTGTACAACTTATAGTTCAGGAGATATGACGTCATAAACATTAAGATCCATGAGAAACTAGTTTTTCTTAAAACGAAGCCCAAATTGCCCAGATATATGAATCTAGCGTTTGATAATAAGAGCCCTTTCAGCAAAGTTTGGACATAATTAGGTTTTTGCATCTTCAGTTATAAAAGCATTACAAGCTTAATGTCAAATATTTAACACATTAACTGATTTATAAACTAACCAGGCTATGAACCTTTTTTTTTTTTGTACATGGCAGTTCGATTCTTTAAAGAACTGGGGGTGGGGTTTTAGTAACTCAAGTCAGTTTAATTTCACCGGTCTGTTATTGGTACAGGCTTTTTATACGCGTCTGAGCCGATACACATTTTAGAAATTCCACTTCGGCGACGGCATCAAAGGTATCTGTACGTAAGGTGAAGGTCGTATATAATCAGAATCACATGTGTGTGTGTGTGTGTGTGTGTGTGTGTGTGTGTGTGTGCGTGTATCGTAAATTATAGGTCAAGTACATTTCTCTCGTTGAAATATTTTACATAGTAGTATTAACACAAATTTAGTTCATTTTTCTGGTAAAATGAGATAAGGCAGAATGCGTAACTGAAACATCAACTATTCGCCAATGATCTCTTTTGGACGCTTTTTACTTAGAATTTTTTTCATAAAACTTTGCAGTTAATTACGTTTGCACAATGTTTATAATTAGAGCTGGGATCGATTAGGACACCTGCTCCTCTTAAGGTGAATGAACGAAGGTTAGGGTGTAAGGTCCCGTCGATGGCGAGGTTACTAGAGACGGAGGAGAAGCTCGGACAGGGCAAGGATGAGGAAGTGTCCTTCTCTAGGCTACGGTCTCGACCGTTTAGAGAAGCCACGGAAGACCCAAATAAAAAAGGCGAGACAGTGCGTATATGTAGAAAGGTTCATATCGAGATTGTCAGATGGCTTTATTTCGATATTTTTTGGCTTTATTTCGATATTTTTTATAGAAATTATACGTGATTGCACATATGGTCTAGTCCTTTCTCTGCATACATACACCTGTAACAGCCTATCAATAAGCCCAAAACGTACAGCAATTTTGTTGTCGCACAAACCACGCCGAATAATCACACACGCACTCGTATATATTGTAAAGAAACCGAAGGTAACAACATTTTTCCAAATAACTAGCTTTCCGAGTTTGTGTGCATGCCAAAGTGTATTTTTGCTACTGTTTTTATGATAAAAGATGGCAGGACGTGGAATTGTGACAGATTGCAAAAGGCATTTAACGCAACGTCTAGTTATAAAAAAAAAACTGTAATCGTAAGAGAACAAAGACAAGGAAGTAGGACAGAGCGTCGGCACAGGCGACTGAAGTTGCTCCCAGGATTCTCGACCTCCGTAACGTGACGCAAAGCAACACAACGCAACGCAACGCGACGCCTCTCATGGCTGACACTGACCGCCTGGCAGAGATCGTAAAATTCGGAGTGTAAGCGCTTCCTCTCCCTTACGAGCAAGAAAACACACTGTTATGTCAGCGGGAACCAACAACCACTTCTCCTTCGCCTTGTCATAACTGTGCTGACTCTATTCGGGCTCGACGCGACAAATTTACTTTACTAGTCTGCCCAATACAAGTGTGTCACTTTCTCTTCACCGTAAAGAATTCACATAAGAGCAGAAAGCGTAATTCATATTAATCAGTGCATTTTATCTAGTATACAGCCCAAAAGTTGAGCACAATCGTGAAATGAGAGTATACTTCCTGAGCAGAGTGCCGTAAAGTTTACATAACAGAGTGCAGCTTAACAAATATACATTTAGTAAATTGGTGTGTGGAAAAACTAATTGCAGAAGTTCTCAAACCGAACCACACGCTCTTAAAAAATAATAAAATCGGTGAATCTCTTTCACAACGAAAAAACATTTTTAGACACCCACTAATGCCTACAACTATTAGTTCTCATTTTATTTTTGTACTATTGTACAGTATTTTACCAGTTTTGCGAGGAATTCGTGAAGCGCTTTACAGCTCGTCAGTGTTCTTATGGTGACACACGACAAACGTAGACGCTGTACAGCTGATTGCGAAAGTACCTTAATCCTAAGACGTTGTGAGTTTAATATTTTGATGTAAAATATTAGTATATTGCGTTATTGCAACTGAAAAATTAAACCTAATAACTGAAGTTACTCACTGTTATTAGACAGGTACCGAAAACCTGTTATACGTGTATGTAGTGTACCGTTAGCATACATTATTTATAATAACACGTTCCACTATATCCATGGCAGATATTATATGATCAAAGAGCTAACAAATGCATCCAGTAACTTATTACTTGTAGCGTAGCTTATGTTCTACTTAAGATGTAATATTGTTTTATATACATAAAAAAAAAACATTTAACTCGAAAATGGACTACCGACCGAACTGGTACAGAAGACCAACAATAAAATAAAGATTAACAGTTGCAGGATTCGTTCAAAATATTCATATATTATTAATATATTATTAATATTATTACCAATTGTAAAACGATATTTTTTTTTAAAAAAAAGAAACATTTAAAGTCTCCGGCCAGCGGCATTGAGGAAGACAAGTGAGGAGAAGACGTAACACGGTTTCAGGAATTTTGATTTCTGATACGAGAGTGTTCTCCAGAGGACACTGGCGAGTTACAGTGTCAGTGCAAACAGGGAGCAGCATACACTGTTTCGAAACCTCTCATGGACAGTGAATTTCATCGAATATATGGAGAAGCTAAAAGTTATTCAGTTGCCATAAAAGAAGTTTGTCGTGTAGCAATATCACAGCTTTTCTTTGAGATCCGCGACGTTTTACTCTCACTGCCGGCTATATATCGTTCAGCAGCATGTCTGAGTAGTAGCCACTGTTTATTATACACTACTATTCCAAATAACAATAGATAAAATATTTCGCGTCGTTATTGTTAGTAAAAATGGATTTCTATCATTATATGCTAAAGTAGTAAGATGATTACGAAAAGATGAGAAATTTAATGGCAGTAGATGTAGAAAAAGTGAACTAAAAGTAGAAACAAGAGTTGCGGAATCCATATAATTTATAATGCAGCACAAAGAGCTGGTTGTACACCACAGGACACGTTATTATAAGACTAACGAGCTACGTTTCAATAACACAGCGTTACATTTCGCGAGTATCTTCGCTGATAAGTGAACAATAGTGATTCGGGCTTCACAGACTATATGCATGTATTTACATTGGCATAGCGATGCACAACATTATATAACATCTCATTATCTTTGCAGGAGAAACAATATCTGATCCACGTCAACGCTGGTGGAGGGAATAAATACAGCAGTAACATTAGTTATCCTAGAAAAACTACACCAGTGCGAATCATACCAAGACTACAGTTTTATGATTTCTAAATCGTGGTCACCACAAGAAGAAAGGAAGGAGTATCAGAATGTTACGTCCCTTCGACGACGGACTCATACGAAATAAAGTGGGCTGGAGAAGCAGTAAGGTAGGAAATCGCCCGTCTCCTATGTCAAATAAACAATCCTCGCGTTTGCCTTAAGTGATTTAGGAAAACGACGGAAAACCTAAATATGGATGTCCTCGCTAATATCAGTCCAGTGACTTATCATTGGTCCTCCTCGCTCGGTACTTATGGGTGGAGATCTCTTCTGAACAGCACGCTGTAACGCATCCCAAATATGCTAAAAATATTCAAGTCTGGGGAGTTTGGTGCCCAGCGGAAGTGTTTAAACTCAGAAGAATGTTCCTGGAGTCATTCTATAGCAATTCTGGAAGTGTGGGGTGTTGCATTATCCTGCTGGAATTGGCCAAGTCCGTCGGGATGCACGATGGGCATGAATGGATGCGGGTGATCAGACAGGAAGCTTACCTGCGGCTCCTAACAGCAGGGTCGTGTCTAGACGTATCAGGGGTCCCATATCATTCCAATTGCACACACCATTACAGAGCCTCAATCAGAGCCCTGCTGACATGCAGGGTCCATGGATTAATGAGGTTGTCTCCATACCCGCGCACGTCCATTCGCTCAATGCAATTGGAAACGAGACTCGTCCGACCACGCAACATGTTTCCAATCATCGACAGTCCAAATTCGGTGTTTATGGGCCACATCAAGGGTACACGAGTGTACCTTCGGCTCCGAAAGCCCATATCGATGATGTTTCGTTGAATGGTTCGCAAGCTGACACTTCTTGATGGATCAGCATTGAAATCTGCGGCAATTTGGGGAAGGGTTGCACTTCTGTCACGTTGAACTATTCTCTTCAGTCATCGTTGGTGCCGTTCTTGTAGGATCTTTTTTCGGCCGCAATGATGTCGAAGATTTGATCTTTTACCGGTATGCCGATAGCCACGCTACACTGGTGAAGTGGTCGTACAGGAAAATCACCACTTCATCGCTACCTCTGAGATGCTGTGTCCCTTCGCCGACTATAACATCACATTCGGACTCACTTAAATCTTGATAACATGTGATTGCAGCACCAGTAACCGATCTAACAACTGCGACAGACAACGCCAGACACTTGTCTTATATAGGCTTTGCTGACGGCAGCGCCGTATTCTGCCTGTTTACGTATCTCTGTCTTCGAAAACGTATGCCTACATCAGTTTCTTTCGCACTTCAGTGCATATCGCATGAAATCAGCGGAAGCAATCACTCGTGAGCTTCAAAGTGCTACCAGTAGTCCAGCTAGCAGAATGACTGTGCGTAAGGAGCTAAAAAAATGGGGTAGAATTGTCAAGCAGCGTCTCTAAGCCACACATTACTGTGGTCACTGCTAAGCGACGCTGGAGGTGATGTGAAAAGCGACGCCACTGGACAGTGGGTGACTTAAAACGAGTGATATGGAGCGATGAACGACGCCACGCGTTGTGGAAATCCTTTGGAAGGGTTTGGGTTTGACGAATGTTTGAAGAACATTGCCTGCCATTGTGTGCAGTGCCAACAGCGAAGTACGGAGGAAGTAATGTTACGGCTTGGGAGTGTTTTTCCGTGGTTGGGACGTGGTCTCCTACTGCAAGTAAGAAAACGCTAAATGCGGAAGGACATGGACATATATCGCAGCGTTATGTACTGCGCTCTGCAGTTACAGCTCGGGGATGACGACTGTTCTTAGCAGCATACTATGCATTCTGTCATAACGCATCACCTCTGAGACAATAGTTTGTGGAAATAACATTCCTGAAATGGACTGTCCTCTGAGTCTCAACCTGAGCCCAATGAAACACCTTTGAGATGAATAGAACGTCGATCACGCCTCAGACGCCAGCTTCCGACATCTCTACCTTCTCGGGTTTCAAATGTTGAGGAAGACTGGGCTGCCGTTTCTTCGCAGACTTTCAGACACCTCGCTGAAAGTGTCTCCAGCAGAATGTAAGCCGTCGCAGCGGTGAGAGTGGAGACATCCTTTATTAAATTCCGCTAATAGGTGCCCTGTTACTTTTGATCAGATAGTGTATATTCCAATTGGGGAAGGACATGGAAAGAAATCGACTGGGCGCTCTTCCAAAGAAGCAATCTCGTCATTTACAGTAAGCGATTTATGTAAACGACGGTAAACCTGATATGGATGTTCTCTCTAATGCGAAACCAGTGACTTAGCAGTGCTGCACCTCGCTCGATGATCCGGATATGTACGTCGGAGACAATAGCATGAATGGCAAACGAAGATAATCGATTTCGTGTATCGCACGTCTTGGTTGTATCAACTCGCAGTGGCGTTTGGTGAGGTCATACACAATGAATGGTAAAGGTTCTCTTTCAGTATTCACTGTTCCTTAAATTATGGTGCTTCCCATTCATCGCGCGCAGGCAAACGTTACAAGAGACTGGCTTCCATTGAGGACCTGCTGCACGGATAATACGTGTTGCTATCGGCTGTGAGCGAACGAGAGCGTTCCGAGTACTTCAGAAGGTCCTCCGTGAGGAAGGGGCGGCGCTCCGACCTTGGCGTCCCTCCCACGCGAGCAAGGTCGCCGACAGCCATTTGCAGACAGTCCGGAGCTCGGTACAAGTTTAACATCTTGCCTCCTCCGTACTCCACATTGCGCTCATCATATTCTGCGCATATGGTTGCTATTTTAACATTTTTCCATCGCTCTAATTACATGCGTATATAACAAATCTGTCCTGTCTATGTATTTCCAGAAGTCGTTGTGGAGTGTACGGGAGTTTGTGAATCATGCAATTAACAGCCACTTTCTTAACTGTTTCATTCGTGAATGGAATGACGGAAAATTTACAGACTTTAGGCCTTTATATATACTTTCACCTCTTTTGTCCAGTTCCTATGATCTATAGACGAGACATGGTACAGATTAGCTTGTCTGTCCATAGCAGTGACTAGTAGGGTTTTATAAGAGAAAAACAATCTTTCCCCTAAAACTCGGCTTGCAAGATCATGTAGCATCTACGGCAATACACTGGTGGACAGAAGATAAAAAATAAAAAATTAAAAACGACATAAAGCTATGATCGCACAAACATACACTTTTACATACACGTTAAGCCGTCTTTACGCTGAATTATATTGATCTTACACCCTTCGGCAGATTGTGTTAGTCAACACTTGAATTATTTTGCACAGCCTTCCCCGACTACAGTACGGAACAACGATCGTGAATAGAACCGGTCATAATAGTATGAGATATTATCTATGGCCTTCCATTTCTTCGCTGTTTCCATCCGTTTTCGCAACTGCTCGATTCAGATGGCTCCAGACGTCGTTCTGTCATGCCTTATCATAATCGGTGTGGAACAGCTGTGGTGCAGGGCTGGAGAGGGGTGTTGTACACACGGACGAATACAGTTGGAAGAGCATATCTAGGTGCAGTTGTACAGAAGATGCTTACCCAGCTTGCGCCCTGAAAATCAGCAGCCTTTCCTAAACTCTTGAGGATTCAGAACTCGTGAATATCGCTGCTACTTGTTCATAGTCTGACAGCGAATTGCGGAAACGTGTGTTGACTTCTTAACGGATTTCTAGAGAATTACACCCAGAGCTCGCTTTGGGTGCTATTTAAAACATCGTAAAGTAAACAGCCTATAGACGATAGTGACACTACTTCTTACGGCTACCCTGTGTCTATTGCAGTAGTTCTGGAACGACATCTCTGGGACTTTAAGTTCTCAGCCACTGGAGTCTCCTAACAGGCAACTGTAGCTTGTACATGAACTTCACCCAGCACCTGATAACTATGAAGTTCCTAAGACTTGGTGTCAACGGAAATCGTCATCTCGGCGATGATTAACGTTCTTTAAACACAGCTGGGTATCTATTCGTAAAAATCAGGAAACATTCTTTGTACCTAAGTATCATCATTATTTAATCATCTCTCGGTCACCCCCGCATCACGCATAACAAAAATATACAAATTTGTACCTTGATAACTTATGATTCCGAATTAATTTTTAGCCTCAAGGCCTTCATTTTCTTTAGTCTAAGTGATTCTAAAATGCTATCGCTGTCCGTTAAAGTTTTTGCATCACAGGATCTTCCATATTCCTGCGAGCCAAAATATAAATCATCGAATTTCTGTTAATTACACAAACTGAGCTTGTTGACGATGATGTATATTTAAACCGCCTGACAAAAAAGTGAAGCGCTCAGTAGGGGAGAGGATAACAAAACGAAGCTTCACAAGTTGCTAAGGTAAGTGACGTTATTACAAAATCCAGTGAGATTTACAAAGAACTTCGCAGTACTAGCCCACTTATCGGCATGGCGTCTCCCCTCCCTCTGGCATGGATGCATGCACTGATATGGTTACTAAGAGTTTCATAAAACCGTTCTGTCCTCTCCTGCGACAAGCCGGTCTACAGCTGTTGTAACTGGTCCGTGATGCACTCAACACTGGCAGCGGGGCACAGTTGACGCCCCAGGTGTGAGACGATACAGCCGCCAGAAAAGGTGTCCACAAACCTTGAGATCGGACGCGGTTGTGCGAGCGCGGCTTGTTGCGAGTTGAATGACAGACGTGACAGCGCGAGCGCGCGTTTGGCAGTAAACCAGGGGTGGGAACGGGCCACGTGGGGGTCGCGCTGAGCTCCCCACAGTGGCACCAGCCTTGGATTTCCACCGCTACATGTCGGCGATCTTTGAGCCTCCGCTATTTGATCGTTCTCGAAGTACGAGAAATCTTTGTGACTGACGGACTTTCGGAGTGCTCTGCAGATACTCTGTCGGGATTTCCTCTGCTCGCTGGCCTTTGAGGGCAAGGAATGGAGAAAAAGACCACCATGGTTCCCCAGATGGACCGGCTAAAATGCTGAATATAATAAGTAGCAATAAAAAAATCAACCCATTAGGATAATGAAAAGGCAGTACCAGAAATAAGTTATTTCATGTTAAATATTTTGTGAAGAGTATAAACTTCAAAAATTAATAACTTGATGACACCTTTGTGTTAGAGAATAAAACAGAATTTTTGTAAACATTACCGGTTTTCAACATAGGATTTAACAGCCGACCGATTGCACATAAACGGTAGGTACATTGACCTAGGTTTCAACACCTACTAGGGTGCCTTCATCAGAATGAAATGTTCCTAAATCGTAAAATTACATTGTTAAAAAGCAATAGTCAGAATCTTGAGGAGCTATGCTCAAGTCAAAAGTAAAGTAAAATGTTCTGGCCTTTGCCACGTATGGCCAGCTGGGAACAGCATCAGACTTATTTTTGACTTGAGCATAACTGCTCCAAATTCTGACAATGTGTTTTTACAATTTAGCAACATTTCATTCTGATGAAGACACCCATAGTAGGTGTCGAATCCTAGGTCAATGTACCTACCGTTTATGTGCAACCGGTTGGCTGTTTAATCCCATGTTGAAACTAGTATACGGTTGCTGAATAACAGCCGCATTCAAAACTGTATTACCAGTTTTTGAAATAAAGGCTGTGATGTGCATACCCTGCGGGATAATAATGAATTTTGGCCATAAGATCAATTCATACGTTTAAAGTAGCGACAGTATTGTAAAATAAACATAGTTAGGGAAGTATGAGTATGCTTATTGTTAATTGTTTATGTCTGTTAACTACAATATAACAAAAAAATAACCTTTTCTATGACAGAATTAGAATCTACGAAAAAACTAGTGAATGTATTGAAGAACTGAAGTCAGCAATGGAAAGCTAAGAAAATTTGCATGCAAGTTCAAATGGCTCTGAGCACTATGGGACTTAACATTTGAGGTCATCAGTCGCCTAGAACTTAGAACTAATTAAACGTAACTAAACTAAGGACATCACACACATCCATGCCCGAGGCAGGATTCGAACATGCGACCGTAGCGGTCGCTCGGTTCCAGACTGTAGCGCCTAGAACCGCACGGCCACTCCGGCCGGCTGCATGCAAGTTCATGTATAATATACGTTTATAGAGATGCGTTTATAGTTTTTATAGGTTCCAGAAGAAAGAAAGTATATATTTTAACTCATGTTACAATGCGAGGATGTAAATACCCTGCGGCCATCTTGACGCGCACAGTCTTATTTTGGCGGCGCTAGGAAGCGAATAGTGTGATACTGCCGGTTTCACTGGTTGTGGTGAGCTTTGTATCATTGGCAAGATAATCGTTTCGGGAAAGTGACGAAATTTTCTGACGTGTCTAAACGTTGACTTATAAAATTAACGCATGATTTTTCGCCAGGGGGCGATTCCGGACGTTGAAATTTAACCGCCGACCTTAGCGAGCGATTTATGGGACTCTTAATTTTTGTTTGTGACTGAGGAACTCTAACTTGTATTTTAAGCGAGTGGAATTTAGAATTATTGCGAGATTTCGGAGGGTGCAAGTTGCTACCTGGGTTTGTTTACGTTCTCGCATTGGTGTGATAACATTTAGTATTGACGATTCAAAAACTTATCACTTTGAGAAAACAGGAAATAAATCCCTACTTTTTGATAAACTTTAATCCGTGAGTGTAGCGAACTCTCTTTACTCAAATTCCTGCCTGGATTTAATTGGAAATTTCCTTTGTGTTTAGTTGACAATTTTAGGGCGAATGCTACGAGTGACTGGTTTTCGGCTAGACTTAAATGCAGCCAAACAATATGTAAAAAAAAAAAAAAAGAACCCAACTGCTCGCTGTGGACCATGGTAGAATGCTACTAAGTGGAACATTGATACATTGATAATCTTCACGGTACTGCTGGAGGCTTTGAGCTAATTCTTTCTTTTTTTTTTTTTTTTTGATGAAGTTTTAAAAAAGGTTTTTTACTGGGGACCTTGCTGGCCTTGGAAGCACCTCATCATCACTGTGCGAGTTCATAGGAACATGGGCCACTTGTGGCCAAGCATTGTCCTGTTGAAAATTTGGCACCACGATACTGTCGCATAACGGGTAAAACGCGAGGACACAGGATTTCTGTACCGTACCGTTGTGCCGTCAGGTTTCTTAATCGCTATCAGTCGTGGCCTGAAGTCATAAACATGGCTCCGCACACCACGACGCCAGTAGTAACATCTCTGTGCCTCTCTAAAACATTGCAAGGATGGGACCTCTCCCCAAGTCGCCGATGAAGGTCATCCGGAGTAGTAAAGAATGGGGTCCCGTCGCCGAACACATTGTGACACCAATGGTATTCAGTCCATGCTTACGGGTCAAAGCAACTCGCTAAAGGCAGCCGTTTCCGCTGAGGAGTTAACGGCAGCCTGCGCATGGGACGACAATACCCTAGTTCGGCCGCTGCTACTCTGCGACCAATCATGCGCTATGACCCAGAATTTTTCAGTTTTTTCTCGGATGGTAGGTGCAGATCTGGAGGGGTTAGGATGTGCTTGGTGAACAATACGGCGATCCTGCCTTGTAGTGGTAGGGTGTTGTCGACTGGAACCTTGACGACGAGTCTGCTTGCCCTCACATTCCCATGCTGTCCAGCAACGGGCCTCTGCCACGTCTGAAGGCCCCACATGTGTGGATATTGCACGATTAGACAAGCCGGTCAAATGGAGACTCACAAAGAGGCCACTTTCAAACTTTACCAGGTACTAATAACGCTGTCTCACACGTTACGCAGCATCTCCGTGTCCTTCACAGCGATCACTCAACATCTGACTTTTTGACGTCCCTTATATACTCTACCACTCCTGCCGACAACACTAATGATGCAGTCTGGTGGCTGTTCTATCTGTCACAGAGAATTTCAGGCTAATGATTTACATAGCCACCAAAGATGTGTACAAATCCGAACTTGCACTGACATCCGACCGTGTGTTCTTGACGCCTCAGTTTTTTGTTAGGTAGTGTATACTCCTATAATGTCGACTAGCGCAGAACGACACTAGAAACTGCAGACGACTCTTTCAGCTCGTCTAACATTAAATCAATGCTCCATATATGATACCTCCACTGAATATTTATTTTGCTATCCTCGTGTAAACATAGTGTTTCTGTGTCATATCTGTAGGGGAGTACAATTTAAAAAAAAATGGCTCCGAGCACCATGGGACTCTACTTCTGAGGTCATCAGTCCCCTAGAACTTAAAACTACTTAAACCTAACTAACCTAAGGACATCACACACATCCATGCCCGAGGCAGGATTCGAACCTGCGACAGAAGCGGTCGCCCGGTTCCAGACTGTAGCGCGTAGAACCGCTCGGCCACAACGGCCTGCTCAATTTCCAGTTTGAGCTCGTGCTGCTGGGTGATTAATTACAATCTGCGTTGTTTTCTGGAACGCAGACACTGTGAAGCCTCAGAGAGAAAACTGATACCTCCAGTGAGTTACATCAAGACGGGCGTCCCATGTGGGCTGGATGTGGGGAGGACTGTACTATAACAGGTCAGCGCACCTGACGCGCTCCGTGGAAGACGGTGCCCTCTTCGCCACGGAGAGGGAGCAGGGTCGGTGCAGTCTCTCCGAGAAAGGAGTCAGCATTCCTCATTAAGTCATCAGCGCGGGGGAAAGTAAGTTTAGGCGGAGCTAAGCAGCGGGGTCCGTTGAGGGCGGAGAAAAATGTTCCAGAAGCGAACAAAAGAGGCGGCCGATGGGGAAACTGGAGCTGGTTACGCCAAGGTGAACCGGCGCGTCGAGCTAACCTTCCGCTCACCTTCAGGGCCCCACCTCGCGTAGCGGGACCTGCGGGAGCGCAAGGTGTCTCTCACAGTGTCACAAACGCGGCAGAAACACGCTGCTTCCTAAATGGATCCTAGTGTCTCTCTCCCTCTCTCAATATTTCCGTACTCTGCTGTCGTTCTCTACATTCAGCTGCAGCTAATACCACAATTGTGATGATTTTTTGCAGACCTTGTGCAGTGTGAGCCCAGTTGTGAGGTTCAGCTGTTGTTTAGTGCGAAATGCGAAAGTTAGTTAGTTTCATGTTCCATAGATAATTCTGCACGATAAACAGTAATGATGTGGAACGAGTCATTTTACATCCACATCGCAAATTAATTAGTATATATGGCCACACAGTGAGCAATTATAATTTTTTAAATTCTTTTGATATACGGATGTGAGTTAGTAATACCTGTCCATCTCCTTTTACACACTGCAATAGCAGAAATTCATCTACGGAATACAAGGAACTGTCAAAGAGAAGCTTTTTCAGTTTGTTTCCAAATTTTACCTTTATTTTATGTCACTGGGTAAATGATCTAAAATTTTGGTTGCAGATTTGTCCACCCCTTTTTGTGCTCAAGACAACCTTAACGTGGAGTAATGAATGTCATTTTTCTTTCTAGTACTGTAATTATGTTCATCATTGGTCCTTTTGAACAGTAGTGGATTATTTACAACAAACTTCATGAGGGATTAAATATACCGTGGAATAGAAGGCATAATGCCCAAATCATTAAACAGATGACTACAAGATGATCGTGGATGAGCACCATACCTTATTCTTACAGCACGTTTTTGAGCAATGAAGACTTTCTTTCTTGAAGATGAGTTATCCCGAAACGTTATTTAATAAGAAGTTACTGAAAGAGACTATGCAAACGATGTCGACTTACATATTTGTCTCTCCTCGAGACCTGCAATGATTCTAAGTGCAAATATGGCTGAACTAAGTTGTTTTAGGAGTTCCAAAATGTGCTTTTTCCAGTTTAAATTCTCATCAATATGCACACCTTAGAATTTTGAAGTTTCCATCTTATTTATTATTTCCCCAACATACGTTACACATATGATTGGCGTAGTACTCCAATACGTCCAGAACTGAATATGTGGGCGAGACAATTAGCAGGAAACCAGTCAGTGCCACTTTTAGGAACACTCTTTACCATTACTGCTTGCAAAAATTACAATAATGGTCTCATCTTCAAAAAGAACTAATTCTTTTTGTTGTATATTAGACGGAAGGCCACATATAAGTGTCGTTGAGCGCCTGTACATCCCAAAAACAACAATAACGACAGTCTTACATTCACAAATCTTCATGATGATGAAGATTTGTGAATGTAAGACTGGGCCTTAGGGAATCCCATACGTGATTTTCCCCAGTCAAAATTACGTCCCCCGACTACATTGGCTGAATTACTATCACAACTGTGTGCATTCTTTTGGTTAGATATGACATTCTCCATTAGTTGGAAAATTTCAGTTTATTTAGTAGGAAACTGTGATTCACACAGCCAAATGCCTGGGATGGATCGCGGAAAACATAAACCGGCGCTATTTTATTATTTAATGATTGTAAAATTTTTTGAGTGAACAATTAATTGGCATTCTCAGCGGAGCAGCTGTTCTGAAACCGAAACTGTGATTTGCTGAGGATATTGTCGTTTCTAAGGAGAGATAATATTCTAGAACCCATCACATCCTCAAAGGTTTTGTAAATGATGTCAGCAGTGAGAAAGGGTCGGTAGTTACTAATATCTCTCTTATCACCTTTACAAAAGAGGGCTTTGACAAAATCATATTTCACCTCTCTGGACAAACGCCTCGAGTCAGTGAGGCATTACGTATTTCAGATAAGATCATGCTTACTATATGGCTAAAAATCTTTAGTACTCTATTGAAAACATCATCAAAACAAGATGATCTTTTATTTTTGAGAAAATGTGTATATAAACAATGAGGTGGTAAAAAGTCATGGGATAGCGATATGCACGTATACAGACGAAAGTAGTATCGCATACACAAGGTGTGAAAGGGCAGGACATTGGCGGAGCTGGCGTTTGTACTCAGGTGACGCATGTGGAGATTTTACCGAAGTGATTATGACCGCACGACCCCAATGAACGGACTTTGAATGCGGAATGGTAGTTGGAGCTGGACACATGGGACATTTGATTTCGGAAGTCGTTAGGGAATTCAGTATTCCGAGAACCACAGTATCAAGTGCGTGCCGGGAATATCATATTTTAAGCATTACCTCTCACCACGGACAACGCAATGGCCGACGGTCTTCACTTAACAAGCGAGGGCAGTGGCGTTTGCGTAGAGCTACCAGTCCTAACAGACAAGCAGTACCGCGTGAAATAACCGTAGAAATCAATGAAGGACGTACAACGATCGTATCCGTTGGGACAGTGTGGCGAAATTTGACGTTAATGGGCTATGGCAGCAAATGACCGACGCGAGAGCCTTTGCTAACAGCACGACATAGCCTGCAGCGCTTCTCCTGGCCTCGTGACCGTGCCGTTTGGCCCTAGATAACTGGAAAAATGTGCTGTGGCCACGTGAGCCCCAATTCCAGTTGGTAGGAGCTGATGGTACGGTTCGATTGTGTCGCAGTCTCCACCAAGTCACGGACCAACGTTGTCAATACGGCACTGCCCAAGCTGGTGGTGGCTCCATAATGGTGTAAGCAGTGTTTACAGGGAATAGACTGGGTCCTTAAGTCCAATTGAACCTATCATTGACTGGAAATTTGTATGTTCGGCTACTGGGAGATTATCTGCATGCGTTCGTGGGCTTCATATTCCCAAAGAAGGCCAGGCCACAGTCGTTTGCGACTGGTTTGTAGAACATTCTGGACAATTCGAGTAAACCATTTGGCGACCCAGATCGCCTGACGTGTATCCCATCGAACATTTCTGGATCGTTTGTGCACAATGTCCTTCACAGGCAATCCTTTCGCAGTTATGGACGGCTATAGAGGCAGTATGACTCAGTATTTCTGGGGGGGGGGGGGGGGGGGGGGGGAGGGACTTCCAACGACTTGTTGAGTCCATGCCACGTCGAGATGCCGGGAAAAAGAAGGAGGTCCTCACGTTATTAGGAGGTATCCTATTACTTTTGTCACCTCAGTGTATATATGATTGCGTTTACACACTATCACTGCCTGGAAAGGTTTATCAGTACCGTCATGTGGTAAGGTGTAGAGAAAGCCACTGATCAGCTATAGACTAGGTAAGTTATCTGATTAAAACAATTAAAACAACAGAGATACAATGAAATTCTTTTGAATACTTTATTATAATATTATATTTAACATTAGCGATGTGAGATCGACGTCTTACATCGTCTTGTAATTAACAGATTCGAATTTTTCGATTCAGTTAAAGGCTTAGTTGCACCGTTGTTCGGAATCCACGTTAAACTGCAGGTCCGCCTACAACTGGCTGTGTAAAGTAGTTGAAAGGTCGGAAAAAGGCAACGGTGTACCATTTCTAACAGTAGCATGCCTAGCAGAATAGTGCTCGAAACAAACTCCGCGTAAATGACAGCTTTACCTGTAGAGACAGTTATTGCATAAATGACTCCAGCTATTGAAGGAGCGGAAAGAAATGTAGAAAAATATTCATGCCCGTTTACTATGTCACGAAACAGGTTCCAGATCATTCGGGTAGCCAACAGTAATATATTTTCGGTGTCCATTGTGTGGAGTATCAATCGATAGAATTCAAGGTTAGCTGCTATACAATATCTTCAACATATGTACACTGCTGAGCCAAAACATTATAACCACCTGTTTAATAGCTCGTTTATCCGTCTTCGGCCGGCCGCGGTGGCCGAGCGGTTCTAGGCGCTTCAGTCCGGAACCGCGCGGCTGCTACGGTCGCAGGTTCGAATCCTGCCTCGGGCATGAATGTGTGTGATGACCTTAGGTTAGTTAGCTTTAAGTAGTTCTAAGTTCTAGGGGACTGATGACATCAGATGTTAAGTTCCATAGTGCTCAGAGCCATTTGAATGATCTGCCTTTGGAAAGAAATATATCACTGATTTTGCGTGTCAGGTATCCGGAAGTTTGTTGGTAGGTTTATGGAGATATGTGGCATTAGTCGTCTAAGCACAGGTCATGTAATTCTCGTAAATAACGGGTCGGTGATTTGTGTACGAGTGATGGCGCCCGATACCGACCCAGATGGGCTCCATGGGATTTACATCAGGCGAGTTTGGTCACCGAGACATCAACTTGAGTTCACTACAATGCTCCTCAAACCACGGTGGCACTGTTCTGGTTCCGAGACACGGGCAATTATGCTGCTGAACGACGACGTCGCCGTCGGGGTAGACATGGAGCATGAAGGGATGCAGGTGGTTCGCAGCTGTCAGCGTGTCTTCGATTACTACCACAGATTCCATGCAAACGTATGAGAATGTCTCCCATAGCATAATACTTTTCCCACTAGCCTTTGTCCGCGGCGTGCTGGACGTTTCGAGCAGCCGTTCACCTTGATGACGGTGTCTGTGGAGACGACCATCGACCTAGTGTAGCAAAAATGTGGTTCACCCGAAAAGCCGACACATTTCCATTGGTCAACTGTCGAATACTGATGATCCCGTAACTGATGATCTCGTTGGGTCAACATGTGAACATGTATGGGTAGTCTGCTGCGTAACTCGCACTCAAAAAAGTGCCATCAATGATGTGCTCCGAAACACTTTTGCGTGCAGCGGCATTGTGCTCTTTCGGCAGGGATAAGACAGATCACCATTTTTTCTACTTTATGGCGCAAACAAGCCTCCAAACACCACGTACTGTGAAGAGTCATGGACGTCAAACCATTTAGCGCCTAGTGGTAGTTACATTGTCCTTTTACCTGTTTCCGTATATGCTTACTACAGCAGCACATTAACACTCCACTACCTTCGCCGTTTTCGAAATATTCGTTCCCACGCTCTGCGTAATAAAAATCTGCCCTTTGTCAAAATTGCCTATCTCAATGGATTTCCCCATTTAGAGCCCATATCTTTACCCGTGGTCTAGGGGTAACGACTTTGATTAGTAATCAAAACGTCCTTGGTCCCGGTATCGTAATCCGCGAACGCATAATTTTCGATTAGTAAATAGTATCGGCGGCCGAAGACTTCCAGCAAAAGAAGTCACCCTCATTCTCCCAACAGCCGTGTCAAAGAGCGCGGAAGAGCGGACTCTCTTGTCCTTGGGGTGGAAAACCGTCCCTAAAGGCGGAAGAATCAGCAATGATCAACGACATGAGGGTGCAGAAGATAATGGAAACAACTGCATTAAAGACACATAATGTGTATCCACAGAACATGTGCCCTGTAACTGAAAAAGTGTCAGGATGATCTCTCCGTTGCCATCAGATAGCGGAACAGTCCCCCATTCGGATCTTCAGGAGGGGACTGACACGGGGGAGGTGACCATGATAAGAAAAAAATAACCAACGAAAGGATTATGTTCTACGAGTTGTGGCGTGGAATGTCGGAAGCTTGAACGTGGTGGGGAAATTAGAAAATCTGAAAATGGAAATGCAAAGGCTCAGTCTTGATATAGAAGTGGTCAGTGAAGTGAAATGGAAAGAAGACACGGATTTCTGGTCAGATGAGTATAGGGTAACATCAACAGCTGTAGAAAATGGTGTAACGGATGTGGGATTCGTTACGACAGGAAGGTAGGGCAGAGGGTGTGTTACAACAGTTGAGTGATATGGTTGTTCTTATCAGAATCGACAGCAAACCAGCACCGACAACGACAGTATACATGCCGACGTCACTAACTGAAGATGAAGAGATAAAGAAAGTAAATGAAGATATTGAAAGAGTAATATCGTTCGTAAAGATGATGGAAATTTAATAGTCATTGGGGACTGGAATGCAGTTCTAGAGGAAAGAGCAGAAGTAAAGGTTACAGGAGAATATGGGCTTGGGATAAGGAATGCGAGGGGAGCAACACTAATTGAATTCTGTAATATATTTCAGCTAGTAATAGCAAATACCCTGTTCAAGAATCGCAAGAGGAGTACATATACTTGGAAAAGGCCGGGTGATACGGGACGATTCCAGTTAGATTACATCATGATCAGACAAAGTTTTCGAAATTAGGTACTGTATTGTGAGGCGCACCCAGGAGCAGATAGCCGCACGGAGTAGCCACGCTGTCTAAGGCAACTGTCACGGTCCGCGCTGCTCCCCCCGTCGGATGTTCGAGTCTTCCCTCGGGCACGGGTGTATATGACGTCCTTAGCGTAAGTTAGATTAAATAGTGTGTAAGTTTAGGGACCGAGGACCTCAGCAATTTGGTCCCATAAGACCTTACCACAAGTCTCCAATTTCCAGTAGCAGATATAGACTCAGATTACAATTTAGTAATGATGAAGAGTAGGCTGAAGTTTAAGAGATTACTCAGGGAGAATCAATACGCAATGAAATGGGATACGGAAGTACTAAGGAATGACGTGATACGCCTGAAGTTTTCTAAGGCTATGGATACAGCAATAAGAAATAGCTCACTAGGCAGCACAATTAAAGAGGAATGAACATCTCTAAAAAGGGCAATCACAGAAGCCGGAAAGAAAAACGTGGGTACAAAGTTGGTAACTGCAAAGAAACCAAAGATTACAGAAAAAATTACTCAGTTGATCGATGAAGGAAGGAAGTACAAAAATGTTCAGGGCATTTCAGGAATACAGAAATGAAACCAATAGGAAGTGCAGGGATGCTATGACCAAATGGCTGCATGAAAAAGGTGAAGAAATTGAAAAAGAAATGACTGTCGGAAGGACGCTCAGCATAAAGGAAATTCAAAACAACATTCCGTGAAATTAAAACTCAGGAGGGTAACATTAAGAATGCAACGGGAGTTCCACTGCTAAATGCAGAGGAGAGTACGTCGAAGATCTCTATGAGGGGGAAGATTTGCCTGTTGCGATAGAAGAAGAAACAGAAGTCGATTTAGAAGAGACAGGAGATCCACCATTAGAATCAGACTTTAAGAGATCTTTGGAGCACCTAAGATCGAATAAGGCAGAATGGGTAGATAACATTCCATTAGAATTTCCAAAATCTTTGAGGAAGTGACAACAAAACGACTATTCACGGTGGTGTGTAGAGGGAGCTGTAGAAGGCAAAAACTGTAAAGGAAGACAGAGACTTGGGTTGGAAGTGCTACTCTGAGATGAAGAAGTTGGCACAGGAGAGGAATTCGTGGCGGGCCGCAGCAAACCTGTCAAAAGACTGATGACTCAAAAAAAAAAAAATCTTCGCTAAGTGATCCTCAGTTAGTGTCTACTACGTTACATGCTTTTGTTACCGAGTCACGTTCCTGTAAAGCCACTAGGCGGCATCCAACACGGCGGTGGGCGGTGGTCATCATGTTTTGGTTCATCAGTGAATATACCGAGCAAGGTTGGAAGGCTGGGAAACACCCTCACCTTTTCAATAGCCCTGTTAACAATTCAGACACAACTTGATCACAGTAAATGAAGTCAAAGACTTGTTGAAACACAAAATTACAAAGAAGACTAAATGAAAGTAAGGAGAGCAACGCCAAAGCACTCAGTGAATTCTAAAATAAAGTCTGAAGATGAATTATAAGAAGTTTCGGTCTTATGTGAAGAAACAGACGGATCAAAATCATCTATACAACGGCTCGGTGTTCATACCGAACTAAGCCGGAAGATGGCCGAGGGTGCAAACCTGAATTCGGTCTTCCAAAATTGCTTATCCGAGGAAGATGTAGTACGACTCCTCCTCTCGATCATCGTACAAACGGCTAAGTGACACACAACTGAGCGCAGAATATAAAAAACAATTGAAATTTGCTCAACAGGGAAGGAGACAATTGGACCTGGTGAAATTTCTCTACGATTCTACGTAAGTTATGCGAAAGAACTTTCTGCCGCATCGACAATCATTTATCGTAGGTCGCTGGAGGAACGATGCGTTCCAAGCGTTGGGTAAAAAGTGTCGGCCATTCCCGTTTTCATACGCAGAATCATAGGTTTATTTCACTCGATTCAATCTGTTTATAGTTACGATACACACTTTGTGCATATTTCGAATTTCTGGAAGACAGAGAACCTTCTCTGTGGGAACCAAAATGTGTTCTGCAAACAACCATCTTGTGAAACTCTGCTCGCTCTGTTCGTCCTTGAGATCGAGAAAGCTATAAATGACGCCGGCAAGGTCGATGCCTTCTTCGTGGACCGCCGGAAGACATTCGATATAGAGCAGCAGTGCTACAAAGTGAACTACGAAATATGGGACCAGTTTCGTGATTAGATTCAGTATTTCTTTAGAGGAAGATTTTAAGGTATTGTCAAAGAGCCATAACTGTAAAACGACAGAGTGCTTTCGGGCTTATCCCAGGGCCCACTACTGTTCGCGATATGTATAAGCTATCTGATGGCTAAAGAAAGAATGCCTTTGCGACTGTTCTCAGATGTTCCAGTTTTAATTTTCGGACGAAACAGCCTTGGGTCGCACACAATCTGATTAACTATTATTGTATCGCTCGTCAGCGCGAGCATCATGAGATAATCATTGCGCTTTCGGCAACACGTTAGGGGCAAAAACCGCTACCCACTACTACAACACACACGAAGTATCCCTCCGCCCGTAAAAAGTAAAGCACAAAGTATCCAAGGAATGGTCTAAATTACAAGAGCCGATCAAAAAGTTTCCGTTCGAAGGCCGTGCAGCCCAGAATCTGTAAGCAAAATCAACGTTAGCATTGAGTCAATCGTCCCACCGGCGCATCAGGGTGAAGATTCCCAGCTGGTAAAACCCCGTGTTCTGCTGCGTGAAGAAGTCCGTAACTGCCTGCTGCATATCCTCGTCCGACAGGAATCGCCGACCCTTCAGTGTAATTTTTAAGGAAGCGAAGGCTTGATAGTAGTATGGGGAGAGGTTAGAGCTTAAGGGCGGGTGCTCTAGTACCTCCCACTTGAGCTGACGTAACTTCTGCGTTACAACATTTGCGATAGGAGAACGTGCGTTGTTATGAAGCACCAGTACCCATCGGCGCATCATTCGATAACGGTTGTTTTCGAAAGACATGCTACCCAGTACACATTCTTCATTATCCGATGGAGGTCTACCGGTGTTTGTCCTTCATCAGCCAACAAAAGAATAATAGCACATTTATCCTGTTTGGACGCAATCGGTAATAACGTCACTATAGTTTAGATTTCCACATTTATCGCGCGCACGTCGGAAAGATAGGAATGCCACGCTGATCCGTTGCCTACATGTCGGTGCTTATACACCAGCATCGAAGTCGCGCAGAAACTTTTTGACCGCCCCTTATTTACGGAGAATTCTTCCAGCATTGAGAGTGTACAACACTGCTGAGTGGCTTTGACACTCTGTACTGAGTACATGAATTTAGCTTTTTGTTATGGAGAAACTATTTTGAATAACCGTGTGTCTGCAACTGAGGAACTAAAACGTTAAAGGACTGTTTGTTCACCGAAGCGAAGTGTAACTCCAGTGATTTGCTGATTCTGACTGTCAGCGAGGAGGTTCGGATTTTCCAGAGTCTCTGCCAGATCAGAAAAACATCGTAACTAATCACGTTACACTGTATTCTCACAGAAAGGCTAAGCGAGTCTCTGCAATCAATTTCCAACCCAGGAGTTGGCGCCTTGTATCTGCTTAAATTCTCGTAATACGACTCGTTGTACTGTCATTAACATTCCTAATTCGTGGTCTTGATTTTCTTCGTAGCTTCTCATGAAACGGCTAAAGATGTAAATAATTTTTTATTAAGTATCATTTACTCGAAAACAGGCTGCTACAATTAGTTTATATACAGGATAACCGCCTTTTATCACTGTAGGTAGTCAGCTCGGTTACCTCTGAAACATATAGCACTAGCTACGAAATCATTATGTAACTTTTAAAATTGTAATTGCATTACACATATACTTACGGACACAGTTAAAAATCGTTTAAGTAAACAATAGAACACAACCCATTTATTAAAGAAACTCTATGAATGTGAGCATAAAATCTCCTCAGGCTTCCAGCCACGTCAAGTGTTGATACATCCACGATCCTTCTGCAGAGTGCTCCTGGACCATTGTCAAGTAGGACTGACTTCCGTACGTTCGCTGGCCTCGCTCCTTATATAACTGATATAAGTGTGGTGCTGGTAAGGACGAAGCCAGCAGCGACATGGTAGTCAGTTACCGCTAAACTAGAGCGTATCTGGCCATTTGGCACAGCTGAAGGCCAGAGAAGATTATATTCAATCATTTTGCCAAGAGACCATGCATAGATATTAGTTCAGTATGTTATCGAATAATTATATTTTCATAAGTTTCTTCATTATGGGACCTACAGCATATACGAGTGTCACAGTAGGACAATATGTAGACAGTATGCTGCTTGATATTTCATTTCCGTATATAAGCTTATTTCACCTTTATTGCATTAATCAGCACAATAGCAAACAATCGCATTTACGTATATGTTGCATAATGTATATTATATAAAGATTTTTTACACCTGATATTGTACCCACATCCTGACGTTGCAAACGGACATACGTCAATTTTGAGTTCCATCATTTAGTATATAGTGGGGATAATCTTTAACGTGTATCTATATATTTTAAATTCCCCCAAAATATTCATGATTGGACTTAAGAAATATCCTCACGATACACTAAACGAAAAATCCGATTCCAAGCACACACAGTTTTACAAAATTTTATTGAAATTTCATATGGGTACCACGCATAACCGGAACAGCAGAGATTACAAACACATCAATAATAGTTCCATAGATATACGACCCGCAATAATATAAATATCTTTGAGTAAACAACTAGCTGTGTGACTTGAAAATTCTACGACTGTCATATTATTTAAAAAAGTGTATTACAACATAAGCGCAACATGAGATCATCGAACAACGTTAAAATTATATGTTATATAAAATATAAATAAATGCAATTGTTTACAGGTGTACTGATGAAGGCAATAAAGCCAAAGCAAGCTTTATAGAAAAAGAAAATATGAAGCAGCATATTGACTACCAATTCTCTGCTTAATTTATATTTTCGTTGGAATCAACGTAGTTGTAAAAGTAAAATAGAAGATGTTGGCCTGGGCGAAACGCTGTGCGGGCCACGCTGGGCACAATACCTCCGATAATTCCCCGTTAAATAAAATTAAAAAACAAGAAAGTTCTGTCGTCATTCTGATTCTCTGTGCCGCTATCGAAATTGTTTATGACTATTAAACAAAATCTTATTCTTCGACGTTATAAAATCTAAACTTCCATTGAAACAGGTAAGTAAAAAGCAATGTTCTACTGTTGGACCGCATTTGAATAACCTAAATTGTTATTCTCTAATTGGATAAACTGAGGGCACTTTGCACACGGAATAAAAGTCATTCTTCCTTATCATGTTGAGTTTCGTTGATATCGTCGCATATAGTTTCCTGTGCACAAGTAAAGCCTGGTCGTTCTGATTAGCACATACACTATCTCATCAAATTTTATGGACACGCTACTAGATGTCACGAGAGGAGGACCCGCCATTGTAGAAGGAGGTGGGCAGTAGTGTGTCGATAGCGGAGAAACAGTAACACCAGAATGGGTCATTCAGGGCAGGTTGGTGACTTCGAATGTTGACTAGCCATTGGAAGTCACCTGAGTAGAAGATTCACCACGCACATTTGAAACCTTCTGAAGCAGATCAAGTCGACTGTTTGTAATGTGACAGTGAAACGAACACTCGAAGGAACAACGACAGCTAAGCCACGGCAAGGCAGGTCTCGTGTACCGGAGGACAGGTACTGTCGGGCATTGCAGAGGGCGGTCGTTAAAAGTAGCGTAAAACAGCAGGAAATCATCAGAGGAAATCACTCGTCAATTCCAAAGTGCTATCAGCAGTCCAGCTAATACACTTACTGAGCAACTGTGGGTAGGGAATTAAAAATGGGGTAAAATGGTCGAACAGCGGTTCATAAGTCACACATTTCTGAAGTCAGTGCTACGCGACGCTTGAGGTGGTGTAGAAAGAGACGCCACTGGACGGTGGATATCTGGAGACGAGTGATTTCGGGCGATGAATCACGCTGTACCCTGCGGAAATCCGATGGAAACGTTTGGATTTAGCGAATGCCAGAGAACGTTGTGTGTCACCATGTGTAGTGCCAACAATGGAGTAAGAAGGACGTGGTGTTACGGTATGGGGTTGTTTTTCGTTTGTTTGAAGAAAATCGCTAAGTGCGGAAGGATGTGAATACATTCTACTGCATTATGTACTGCGTACGATAGAGGAGCAGCTCGAAGACGATGACTGTCTGTATCAGCATGACAGTGCACCCTGACATAAAGCAAATCAGGGAATTATTTGTGGACGATAACATCCATGAAGTGGACTGGCATGCCCAAAGTCCCGACCTGGACTCAATGGAACTCCTCTGGGATACCAGAATCTTGTACATGGCTGCACGTTGAGAGACCGTGAATAGTTACAATTGAAAGAAAATCAGACCTCGGTCACTATTTTAACAAATTAACCTGGTTTCGACACTGCTAGGAGTGTCTTCCTCAGAATTTAAAACAAAGAATGGTCTATATTCTATAACATGGTCAAATAATTATGACTAAAAATGTATGATCGAGTATAAGTACGGAAAGACTGGCACTACTTATATGTCATTTATAAAATAATAAATATGCCAAAAGGGCATTAGTCACAAAGATATTTTAAGATAAAGAAAACTCTGATGGCGAGCTACTAAGGGCTGCTCGTTACTTTCGTGGTGCAGGTTGCGAAACGGACTGAGGTACTTAGCCTTAGTGGCTCGCCATCACAGATTTCTTTATCTTAATATATCTTTGTGACTAATGCCCTTTTGGCATATTTATTATTTTATAAATGACAATTCTGTCAGAGACAGCAAAGGACTTGGAAGAACAGTTGAACGGAATGGACAGTGTCTTGAAAGGAGGATATAAGATGAACATCAACAAAAGCAAAACGAGGATAATGGATTGTAGTCAAATTAAATCGGGTGATGCTGAGGGGATTAGATTAGGAAATGAGACACTTAAAGTAGTAAAGGAGTTTTGCTATTTAGGGAGTAAAATAACTGATGATGGTCGAAGTAGAGAGGATATAAAATGTAGACTGGCAATGGCAAGGAAATCGTTTCTGAAGAAGAGAAATTTGTTAGCATCGAGTATAGATTTAAGTGTCAGGAAGTCGTTTCTGAAAGTATTTGTATGGAGTGTAGCCATGTATGGAAGTGAAACATGGACGATAACCAGTTTGGACAAGAAGAGAATAGAAGCTTTCGAAATGTGGTGCTACAGAAGAATGCTGAAGATAAGGTGGGTAGATCACGTAACTAATGAGGAGGTATTGAATAGGATTGGGGAGAAGAGAAGTTTGTGGCACAACTTGACTAGAAGAAGGGATCGGTTGGTAGGACATGTTTTGAGGCATCAAGGGATCACAAATTTAGCATTGGAGGGCAGCGTGGAGGGTAAAAATCGTAGAGGGAGACCAAGAGATGAATACACTAAGCAGATTCAGAAGGATGTAGGTTGCAGTAGGTACTGGGAGATGAAGAAGATTGCACAGGATAGAGTAGCATGGAGAGCTGCATCAAACCAGTCTCAGGACTGAAGACCACAACAACAACAACATATAAGTACTGCCAGTCTTTCCGCACTTATACTCTATCATACATTTTAGTCATAATTCTGTGGCCATGTTATAGAATATAGACCATTCTTTGTTTTAAATTGTGAGGAAGACACTCCTACAGTGTCGAAACCAGGTTAATTTGTTAAAAATAATGACCGAGGGCTGATTTTCTTTCAGTTGGTCCTCTGGGATATGTTAGAACGTCGGTTTCACTCCAGGTCCCAGCGTCCAACATCAGTACCTGCACTAGTTTCGGTTTTTGTGGAAGAATGCAATGCCATTCCTCCACATATCTTCAGACACCTCATTGGAAGTGTCCGTATCAGAGTTCAAGCCATTATAAAGGGGAAGGGTGGACAGACCAAATGTTAATGGCCTCTAATAGGCGTCCGAATACCTTTGATTGGTGAGAGTACGAGCGATTCCCCGGTGATTCACTACAGCTTCCATTACGAAATATGACAACATTGTTGAATAAATCATTACAAACTGCACTGTGGTAATTTCTGTTATTAATGAAAAAGTGCTTCTGCGATAATTTATGGAAGTTTCGGAATTGATTTACTTCTAAATTTTGTTGTAGCTAAACAACTAAAACTGTGTCAATCAGGTATTTAACCTCCGTCAAAGGCTATCCGTCACCTACCAATATACACTGAAACGCCAAAAAATCTGGTATAGGCATGTGTATTCAAATACAGATATATGAAAACAGGCAGAATACGGCGCTGCAGTCGGCAATGCCTATATGAGACAAGGGCCTGGCGCGGTTGTTGATCGGTTACTGCTGCTACAATGCCAGGTTATCAAGTTTTAAGTGCGTTTGAACGTGGTGCTATAGCCGGCGCAGGAGCTATGGAACACAGCATCTCCGAGGTAGCGATGAAGTGGTGATTTTCCCGTACGACCATTTCATAAGTGTATTGTGAATATCAACAATCCGGTAAATCAGCAAATCTCTGACATCGCTGAGGTCGGGAAAAGATCCTGCAAGAACGGGACCTACGATGACTGAAGAGAATCGTTCAGCGTTACAGAAGTGCAACCATTTCGCAGATTGTTGCAAATTTGAATGCTAGACCATCTACAAGTGTCAGCGTGCGAACCATTCAATGAAAAATCATCGATATGGGCTTTCGAAGCCGAAGGCCCACTCGTGTACCCTTGATGACTGTATGACACAAAGCTTTACTCCTCGCCTGGGCCCGTCAACACCGACGTTGGACTGTTGATGACTGGAAACATGTTGCCTGGCCGGACGAGTCTCCTTTCAAATTGTATCGAGCATAAGGACGTGTACGGTTATGAGGACAACTTCATGAATCCATGGACCCCGCATGTCAGCAGAGGTCTGTTCAAGCTGGTAGAGGCTCTCTAATGGTGTGGGGCGTGTGAAGTTGGAGTGAAACTGGACCCCTGATAAGTCTAGATACGACTCTGACATGTGACACGTACGTAAGCATCCTGTCTGATCACCTGCATCCATTCATGTCCATAGTGCATTGAGACGGACTGGGCAATTCCAGCAGCCAGTCCCAGACACCCCACACGTCCAGAATTACTACAGAGTGGCTCTAGGAACAGTCTTCTGAGTTTAAACACTTCCGTTGGTCACCGAAGTCCCCAGACATGAGCATTGTTTAGCATATCTGGGATGCCTTGCAACGTGCTGTTCAGAAGAGATCTCCACCCCCTCGCACTCTTTAAGTATGGACAGCCGTGCAGGATTCATGGAGTCAATTGCCTCCAGCATTACTTGAGACATTAGTCGAGTCCATGCCACGTCGTGTTGCGGCACTTCTAAGTGCTCGCGGGGCCCTACACGATATTAGGCAGGTGTACCAGTTTCCTTGGCTCTTCAGAAAAGAACACGTGCGTAACAGAGACGATGCTGCGGTAGCTTGTCTGGATGCCACTGCACTGTACGTTGCAGACAGAATCGTAATGGCGACGACTCTATCAAGCTGTGACTGACTAAAATTAGGAGCCGTAGCCGCAACTGACCTTATTAGGCAGTCGTATCATAGAACTCAGAGCAGCCAAAATTGTGAACAACATGACAGATTAATTTCTGTAATAGAAGAAAGTAGTGCATGTACTTCGGCTTAGACTCGTATTCATTAATCCCAGTAACAGGAGAGATACATCAGCAACATCAGAATCAGCATAAAGGACCAAGTGGAAACGCCTTTGCAACTCATCAAAGAAAAACAACCCTGTCGTTAGGTCACTCAAAACCTCAGCTGATCGGTCAAGACACTCTTCACAACAGAAAATACCTGTATAGTTCCAGTTGATTTCTAAATCGAAGAAAAATAATAGTGAGTAGCGATATGAAGTGCTCCGCGGTACACAAATCAATTTATACGGAATTTTTTGAAGTTGTGAATCATGAAGTTCCTAATGAATGTCTAATATGACCAGCAGTTAAAAATTCACAATGTCATTGTCAATTTGCTAACGCAATTTAGACATTTTCCCATCAGTATGTCTTACAGTGACTTCACTATACAACCTCAAGTGATGAGCAAGTTTAGGAAGGCTAGGGTTTAACCTCCTATCGACGACAATGAGAGACGGAGCAGAAAGAATGGAAAAAAAAATCAGCCATGTCATTTTAAACAGGATGTTCTGATGTTTGGCGATTTACAGCAACTATGGAAAACCTCATTGTGGATGGCCAGACAGAGATTTGAACGGCCATCCTCCGAGACTTGAGTCTTGCATCTTACCATTGCGCTATCTCGCTGTCTCGTAAAATAAGACAGATTTTTGGCGCGACCGTCGAATCGGCCATACCAGCACTAACAGGGGGGGGGGGGGGGGGGGAAATCGGATGTACGAAAACTTGGTGCCATTTGTTCTTGAAGAGGACGATAAATACTCGCAGCAATGGCTCTGTCCTACTGGGCACTATGGAACCGAATACTATTTCGAAACGAGGAGCAATTATAGAATCACTGCGGTATTCAGAGAGTAGCGTCGTGTCGACTCCTGAACGTCAACTTACGTCCCCGGCTAAGTGGCAAACTGTGTTAGCTTACAAAAACGTTCCGCGACGTTAATGAAACCGGGTAAACCCAGACGGATTCGACTGTTTTACAGAGACTCTTCAAGTGTTTATGATGATACATCCGTCAGGGAGTCTGTCAAGTTCTGCGAGCAAACAAAAAAATTCTTGAATAGTAGCAGCATACGCCTCTCTCTAGTTTTCGTCACTACGGGATGCGGATCGAGGTAAAAGCTTAGAAAGCTGTCTTGCCAAGAATTGGTTCTCGCTGTTGTCTGGCGGCCACTCCGCAGCGCCCCCTCTCCTGGACAGCGCCCTGCCACCTGCCACTGTGCCACGGAGCTGTGACGTCACGGCTGGGCGCTAACAGCGCGGCCCGGCCTCCCACACCCGCCGCCGCATATGAGTCGCGCGTTCGCCTCTCTGCGACCCACTTTTCCAGAGTCAACGGCCGCCCAGAATGGCGCAGATCACTGGGCGCGGGTATAACGGGAAGCCCGACCTCCACGGTCCAACTGTGTCGTCTAAAGTATCAATCACGACTACACGTCGTTTTACTAATACACTGGCGCAACAGAAGTCACGGGGTAGCAATATGCACAGGTACTCGTACAGATGGCGGTACCATCGGCTCCACAATATTTAAAAGGGCACCGCATTAGCGGAGCTGTCTTTTGTACTCAGTTGATTCATCTGAAAAGCCTTCCGACGTGATTATGTCCGCATGACGGGAATTAATAGACTTTGCGGAAATCGTTAAGAAACTCAGTATTCCGAGATCCACAGTGTCAAGAGTGTGCCAAGATAATCAAATTTCAGGCATTACCTCTCACCACGAACAATGCAGTTGCCGACAGCCTTCACTTAACGACCGAGAGCTGCGGAGTTTTCATAGAGTTGCAGTGCTAACAATCAAACGTGAAACAATCGCAGAAACAGTGTGGGACGTACAACGAACGTATCCATGAGGTCAGTGCGGCGAAATTCGGGGTTAATGCTCTAAGGCAGCAGGCGATCAAGTCGAGGGTCTTTGCTAACAGCATGGCATCGTCTGTAGCGCCTGTCCTGGATTCGTGACCATATCGGTTGACCCTAGACGAGTGGAAAACCGTGGCCTAGTCAGATGAGTCCCGATTTCAGGTGGCAAGAGCTTATGTCAGGGTTCGAGTGCGGTGCAGGCCCCGCGAAGGAATGGACCCAAGTTCTGAGCAAGGTACCGTGCAAGCAGGTGGAGCCTCCATAATGGTGTGGGCTGTGTTTACATGGAATGGACTGGATCCTCTGGTCTAATTGAACCGAACATTCTCTGGAAATGGTTACGTTCTCCTATATGAAGACCATCTGCAGCCATTCATGGACTTCATGTTCCCAAACAACGATGGAATTTCTATGGACGACAATGCGTCAGTGGGCAACCATTGTTCGTGCTTGGTTTGAAGAACATTCTGGACAATCGAGCGCCTGACATGAATCCTATCGAACATTTATGGGACGTAATCGAGAGGTCGGTTCGTGCACAAAATCCTGCTTCGGTGACATTTTCGTAATTATGGGCGGGTATAGACGCAGCATGGCCCAATATTTCTGCAGGAGGCTCTAAACGACTTGGTGAGTCCATGACACGTCGAGTCGCAGCACTATGCCGGGCAAAAAGAGGTCCGACACGATATTAGGACGTATTCCGTGACGTTTGTCACCTCATTGTAGATCCACAGTTTCTGTACTCAGGCTGTACATTTTTGATGGCTACTTAAATATTTGAGTTGGACGAAATAAAGAATTCAATGCTTTTCCGCAGTTTCTTTTCTTTTTTTCTTTACTTCACTGACCTCCTTTTATTACCTTTTCGGTAACTGGTGACGATCTAAAACTTTGCAGTTGTTTACAAGCAGATAACAGAATTACTATGTGATTTGCGTCGGAAGAGCTAAGCCGGGAGCTTAGTGAGTTACTAAAAATCAAGTATATATACTAGTACATTAACGCTAAAATTCTATAAATCGTTTCAAGCATTATTTTACATGTTTATATATTTCCCCTTACAAGATAAGTCTCCACATCCCTCTTACACACTCTCTCGGCATCCCGCTTGAAGTCCTCTTTACAAAATAAACTACATTGAAAGTGTATTTAGAAACTTGTCGTGGCTTGAAACATATCAGGTTGGGCGTGTGGTATGGGTTACCGCTGCCCTCACCCAGACGTACCGCCACTATTAAGACAGACAATAATGGGCCCTCGAGGTGGACTCACACAAGGGGTATGTGGTCTGCTACGACCCTACGGATACTACGAGACCGTGTAGGGCCTGCACAAGCAATATAGTACCGGCTGGTGGGAAGTGCTTCTACTATAATGTATTACTTAGCCTATTTCCGAATACGAATGTCTTTCGAACTCCAGACTGTGTTGATCTTTTACCCTTCCTCTTGTGGAGGTATAATAAAAATAAGAGAGAGTGATAGATGAGAGACATGTGTGTTTTTACGGACAGTCAACAAAAAGAGACATACGAGCAAGCTGACTTTCGACCAGAGGTTCCCAATCTTTTTCTCTGACAGTAAACTTTTGCGAATCCTAGCACTTTGATGGAACACCGTGTTCATTTCGACATTTTTTAAAAATGGGAAAAAATTGTTTTATTCACTGATTACTCCTATATTATATCATAATTAATAACGTAGAAATCATAATAACATTTTAAAAAGTAGTTAATATCGACAACATGACAGAAAAAAACGCCATGTTACTCATAATTTTTCGCGGAAAACCTGTCCCGCCCAACAATGTTTGGGAAACACTGTGAAGCCTGTAGTGTTCCGTGTTTCTTTCGCCATACATGTGCACTGGTTTCCATCAATTACAGTAACCCAACCAACTCGACAAAATTTCGGATGAAATAAGGCAGTTGACAAGAATATGGAGTCCATTGTTACCGAAGAAGTACTGCTGGAAACTACCACATGGGGACGAGTAGTGCTACAGTCGTCTTCTGTCATCTTTATGCAAGAGACAACCTCAAATCTAGAAGACCAGCATATGAAATGGGAGTCCAAATGCTATCCACAGGATTCGACCAGGGCGCAAAGTGGAAACGTGAGTGGCAAGGTACAAGAACCCGAAACCACGAACTTGTAGACGATCCAACAGTTCCAGTTCTAGGCTTCCACCAACCAAGGGAGGTGTGGGTGCAGTTAAACAGATATCGGACTGAAGAGGGTAGGTGCAAATACAACATGCACAAGTGGGGCTTTTCAAGTGACAGTGTGTGTGACTGTGGTGACACCCAAATAATGAGCCACATTGTGAATGAACGTCCAATCAGACGCTTCCCTGGTGGCATTGAGAAGCTCCATCAAGTATCCCACGAGGCACTCCGCTGAATCGAGTCCGTCAACATCCGAGTATAGTCTGAGCCGTTTTAAAACTTGTGTACTGTATATAATTTCACATATTCATTTTTATATATATTTCTTTGTTTTGCTAAATGTGTATTACTGTAATTGATGCATACGATAATAATAATAACCACATCTATGACTGCGATATGGCAGTATGTGCCGCGATATTGAGGGCTGTAACAGTGGCAGTAAACTGATCAATGCTTGAGAGTAATAATGAATTTACCACAGACTGCAGTTAAATCATCTTCAATTTTTTTGTGTATGGTTTAACTACAGTCTGAGGAAAGTTTAGTCTTACTCCCGATGTATCATTTGTCTGCGTTCCCGCGGTTCTCTCAACGATGGTCGAATGATGCAGAACCGTGACTTTAGGAAGAAACTGCGGTAGACGGTCGTTGATAAATTGAATTCTGGTCAAACACGGCTTCCAGGTAGTTCAGTTTTTGAACAGAATTATATACAGTGAAATGAAATTAATTAGTCGATGGAGACGAAATGGATGAAGGTGCAGTGGGATGAAATGCTGACTCTGTGTTGCAATATCTACGTCATGACAACTGAAAATCAGTTCCAGACAAATGGCGGTCTAGGGTATGGCAAGGACGAGGAGTAGGAAATTGGCTGAATATTTTCAAAATAACTGTCCTTATATTCGGCTCATTTTACTTAGGGTAACATGGAAACGCTTAATTATCATGGCCAGACGGGAGTTTGAAGCGCACTTCTCTGCGGTAACAACTGCACCTCTTCGCTCGTTATAACAGCAGTGTGTACTATGAGTGGGTGATAGGGCAATATAGGCAGAATGAACGCTGGAGCCAGAGCTAACTGGAGACATGCTCAGAGAAAAAGGAGAGGAAAGACTGAAGTCGTCGGAACATCTACATCTACATCTACATGGTTACTCTGCAATCCACACGTAAGTGCCTCGCAGAGGGTTCATCGAACCATTTTCATACTACTTCTCTACCATTCCACTCTCGAATGTCGCATGGGAAAAAGGAACACCTAAATCTTTCCGTTCGAGCTGTGGTAAAGAGGTGAGGTGAAGAAGGTAGAGTTGGAAGACATTGAGAATAAGTTGTCTTTTACAAGCCTTAGGTGACGAGAACAGAGCGAAGTTCAGACTGATTGTCTCGTCGTTTGCCAGTTCATTTACAATTTAGTGTTAGAGTCAAGATAACTTGTATCCACAAATTTATGTTTCATATAACGATATTGTTAAATGTAGTCACATGTTATTAAAAGTATCTTCTCGAATGTAACGAAGGTTGTGTAATTTTTTGCGTTTTAATTTACCCCTATTTTTTGATTTTCAGTCGGTAGGACAGAAAAAAAATGGCTCTGAGCACTACGGGACTTAACTTCTAAGGTCATCAGTCCCCTAGAACTTAGAAATACTTAAACCTAACTAACCTAAGGACATCACACACATCCATGCCCGAGGCAGGATTCGAACCTGCGATCGTAGCGGTCTCGCGGTTCCAGACTGTAGTGCCTAGAACCGCTCGGCCACCACGGCCGGCTAGGACAGTAAACTTTCTCCGCTTTTGAAAAGGTATAATGAGGAAGGACTGACTCAAAATAAAATTCATTCGGTCTATTCCCTATTTCAAAGAACCTCATGGTAATTTTAAACATGTATTCGTTGTTAATAACGACCACGCTTGTGCATATAATGCGTTGCAGTGTACACTGCTGCAATGACGTGGTTTTATGACGTATTCGAAGCAAATTTGATGAATTCAAGGTATCGCAAGTGCGCTACAAATAATTTTTAATTCCTGAATAAGAAACAGGCAACAATAAAAGTCCTAACGTTCGTTCAGCAATACTCTGTTAGCGCTATTTAATTCGCCTCACCTCTATAAAATGCCTCTATTGACCAACTAGTCTTAATTGTCATTCTCTCAGGATATTTATTTGTTGTTTCAGTGGTATTCCACTCCGTTCTGAAAATGTACAATTGTCAGATAAAGCGGACCCGTTCTTCATGTAGGAAAGACGTCACTTGTGTTCCGTTACCTTTGGCTACAGAGTACTCGTAACTGTTGGATACAGTACAGGAACTTGCGTGTTACCTCGTCTGGCGTGTTTCTTCATTTGTACGTAGTAGCTTATTACGTGACTTTTTAATTAACTTGTTGTCTTTCAGCAACGAGACCGCTCCGTCGCTGGCATTTCAGCCGCGTTAGGCGGCGTAACGGTTCTGTCGTAAGTCCGTAATGCATCGGCTACGCTCACAGCTTCTTCGGCAGTTCGAAATCGTGAGTCACTCGTGTTTAGGACGCGTCTGCTTGTTTCCAGTCCCAACTGAGGAACTTTATCAAGTCTCACTTCTATTTTATCGCCCTGAGATGAGGCACGTAGCATTTCGCATGCTGGCAGTAAAAATTCAAGAGATTTTAGATATGTGGTTCTACCAATTACAGTGTATAGTGTACGTAACGAGGCACTGCTGATTACGTTGCGAATGTTTGACGCAGAGAAACGTAATTTGCTTAATTTTCTCCATCTCGTTTAGTTGAATTGGAGAGACCGCGTGTGAAAGATCTTGATTGTACAGAAACTTCATTCTTTACAACAGTCGCTGCATGTATCCTTTTCTTAGAGCACGACCGGTTGTGCTCCACGTCAAATTAATCTATTTCGTAACTTCTCTACGGCCTTCCACGATCCTGTGGCTGGTACGAGCATATCGCAGGTAGAGGGCAAAGTAGCAACTGAATGGCACCACAGTAACACAGCTAACTCTGGGGAAGCGAAAACAAAACTAAGACTTGCGGGAAACAGTTCGCCTTTTGTACGACTACGTAGTATCACTTTCTCGAGGGTGCTGCCCGTCATGTGGTATATAATGACGTGACGTGACTGGTAGCTCGAGAAAATTTTATCAAACCTCTTTTTTTATCAAATCAATTTTTCCTCTGACATCCAATTATATTGTGTGAGTTGCTATTTCCTTTTATGTTACTAATTTTTGTATTTTGACTCATTGTAAACTTCACCTTGTAGTGCAATCACAAGAATGATTTTTCACCCAGGCGTTTAATAACAATGAGGACGGTATATTATTTGCAGCATTTGAGGAAACACTTCTCTTTCGTTAGGTAATGAATTTGGACTGTATCCTGTCAGGTATATCGCCATTCTTTTTCCCATGGACTTCTTCCATCTCACCTCTTCATGTTCCCGCTGGTTAAAAAAAAAAAGTTCAAATGGTCATCAGTCCCCTAGACTTAGAACTACTTAAACCTAACTAACATAAGGACATCACACACATCCATTCCCGAGGCAGCAGCAGCGTGGTTCCGGACTGAAGCGCCTAGAACCACTCGGCCACAGAGGCCGGCTTCCCGCCTGGACTCGTGTACGGAAAGACGTAGATAGCTCCTAAACCCCGTCCAACCATTAAGATTTAGGTTTCCGGTAGTTTTCCTGATCACTTCAGGTGAACGCCGGGACGACTCCTTAGAAAGGGCGCAGTTGATTTACTTCCCCATTCTTCCTACACCAGGGTTAGTTCTACGTCTCTACTGACATCGGTATCGACGGGACGTTAATCCCTAATCTTGCTTGTTGCAATCAGCACAATTGTACCACCAGAGAATTGTAGCCCTAGTACGATTCGTACAAGCCTTGTCCATCGAGAGCAACCAACTGCGAGTGGTACGTATTCTCATGTTACACCACGCTCGCTCCACAAGGGTCGGCGAAAAGAAGATACTGTTTCTTCTGCAGAGGTAGTGATATCTTATATGATTACTCTTTCTTTCTTTCTTTTGCTGGTGCTGTTTTTCCCGCGGATATGCAGGGTCGGCATGGTTAATCGGATGTGGCAATGTTAGTTGAAGGGGTGGCCGGATGCCCTTCCTGCCGCCACCCCGTACCCCCCGGGAAGGAATTAGTGTACCCCAACTGTCTGCGTCGAGGTGTAATCCATGGAATAGTGCGAATGTGTTCAGATGTCCACGAGCCGTGTAACTGGGGCGGGACGAGGGGACCAGCCCGGTATTCACCTAGCGGGATGTGAAAAACCGCCTAAAAACCACATCCAGGCTGGCCAGAACACCGGCCGTCGTCGTCAATCCCCCGGCGGATTCGAGCCGGGGCCGGCGGGCCTACCCGAGTCCAGGAAGCAGGCGTTAGCGCTCTCGGCTACCCTGGCGGGTATCTTATGTGATCATTCTACGGACGTGTATATCCATTTCACATCGTCTGTGGACCACGGCTCGTTGTTGTTCAGTGATAACTCCTGAGCAATGGAGCGCAGTCGTACTGGAGTGTTCCCTTATCAGTTTTGCAAAATGGTTCAAATGGCTCTGAGCACTATGGGACTTAACATCTGAGGTCATCAGTACCCTAGAACTTAGAACTACTTAAACCTAACTAACCTAAGGACATCACATACATCCATGCCCGAGGCACGATTCGAACCTGCGACCGTAGTGGTCGCGCGGTTCCACACTGTAGCGCCTAGAACCGCTCGGCCACTCAGGTCGGTCATCAGTCTTGCAGCAGTGTGTGTCGTGGACTGGGAAATCTCCTTGTCTAGCTGTGTGCACCAAATGTTTCTGGGTATACAAAACCGTCATTTAAAGTTTGAGATCCAGGATCGTCTTCCGGCATGCGTCCATTTCTAGAGCTAAGAAAAGTTTAGTGCCGCTCATTGTTCCCGACCTCACAGCAGTTACTTTGCGTTAAGGAAACGGCGCTTTCAGTCGCTGTTAATATGACGCCCCACCTGGGTGAGCGCGGCCGCCACCTGTGCCTCGGTGACTGTGCCTGTCCCGGAGCAGTGACGCCGAGCACACGGCCACGTGGACACGCCACCCACGCCACCCACTGGGCCCTCGCCCCGCGGCAGCGCTCTGCACAACGCTGATCTCTGCGCCTTTCCCCATGCGCTGTCCTGCCTTTTCTTCCATCAACTTCCAAACAACGTTTCTCGCTCCAGGTTACACGGTTCCATTTTACAGCCTACCAGTAAGCCTCCGATGCCCGCTCAGTTAGCCGAGCGCTCTAACGTACGGCTTTCTGGAGTGGGAAGGAGCTCCTGGTCCCCGGCATGAATCCGCCCGGCGGACTTGTGTCGAGGTCCGGCGAACCCGCTATTCTGTGAATGGTTTTTAGGCGGTTTTTCATCTGCCTCGGCGAATTCGGACTGGTCCCCCTAATTCCGCCTCAGCTACACTATGTCGGCCATTGCTGCGCAAACAAGTTCTCCACGTACGCGTACACCACCATTACTCTACCATGCAAAGATAGGGGTTACACTCGTCTGGTGTGAGACGATCCCTGGGAGGTCCACCGAGGGCCGAACCACACAATAACCCTGGATTCGGTGTGGGGCGGCGGAGGGGTGAATTGGACTGCGGTAGCCGTCGAGGGGTTGTGGACCACTGCGGCTGCGGCGGGGACGGAGCCTCTCCGTCGTTTCTAGGTCCCCGGTTAACATACAACATACATACGACAGCAAGCCTCCGATTCTTGAAAGAATCGAACTCCTATGTACAAAACAACTTCAAAAGGCTGTTTACTTTACAAATGAGTTATTGTGTTAAATATCTGGCTTTAAGCGTGTAAGCGAGAGAAAGTTAAGAAATGTTTGAAATAACGTGTACAGTTTATTGAATGTCAGGAACTAGAGAGATTCGAGTCCACAATCGTTCTTCCATCCTAATCGTACGCATCAGAAACAAGAAAAAGTGTAAGTGACACTGGTACACAAAGTACCCTCCGCCACACGCTTGCAGGGTGTAGCTGTAGATGTACAACCCGTGAGGTGCTCTCATTCTAAAATACTGGAGGAATAAAGTCCAGGTGCCGCGCGGGATTAGCAAAGCGGTCTAGGCCGCTGCACTCATGGGCTGTGCGGCTGGTCCCGGCGGAGGTTCGAGTCCCTCCCTCGGGCATGGGTGTGTGTGTTTGTCCTTAGGATAATTTAGGTTCAGTAGTGTGTAAGCTTAGGGACTGATGACCTTAGCAGTTAAGCCCCATAAGATTTCACACACATTTGAACAACAATAAAGTCCAGGTATTTGCGCGCCGCCACTTACGCTGCCTCAACACAAACGCACAGTTTCCAACTATAACACTTGTCTTCTTGTGTTGAACTTTTAACTTAAGAGTATTCTGAATAGACTGTGACAGCAATAAAAAATTTTAATTTCTTTCAATAATTACGCGAAATACTGAAAACAAAATTTTTGTTGCCCCTTGAAACCAGTACTTACACAGCCTGCAACTGGTACCGGATTCCGCGATGGTCGCTTAGTAAAAGAGATGGTCTGCGTCAGAGTTTATGAACTGTGTACCAACAACCTTAAGGAATGCAGCCGGGTGACGTTTTAGATAAACGCCTATTTTTCATTTTAAAGCCGCAAATTCAACGAGAGTGTGCGCTGTGTAAGGAAATTTAAAATCTTTGTATGACAACCAAGAAATATAATACGGCATACCTAGAAAGACAAACACATGCACGCACAATTAGCCCCACCACACAACGTCACAGTTTCTCGATAGTGAATGCGAATTACCATCGGGTAAGGAAGTACCATTAACCCTGTCTCTCTGTTGTCTGACAACACAGGATTCCAAGGACAGTTTCAGCAAAAACCTCTACCTCTAATGATAAGGTCACTTGCTAATTTTATCTCAATAACTTCCTTAATAACACTATCCCAAGAGCTGGACGTACACGCCACAATCTCGGTGCTGTTATGCTACAGAGGATGACCGGTACCAAGGCAATGTTCTGCAATAGCAGATTTGCTCTTTTGTAAGAGCGCATGACACTTATGCTCAAACCCCTGGCCTCCACGGTTATGGTGGTCGCCCAATGTTTGACATGACAAAACTGCAAGGGATGCGGTGGCACAGGTCTAAAGCAAACCAAAACCATACTTTGCAGCTCGTAAGGGGGCCCTAATCTAATTGTGGTAGAACAACACACTTCATAGCTATGTTTACTCAGAATACGATCAATCCGCTTGAAAATATCACTTGCGTAAGTTAAAAAAGGTTGTAGACTTACGTGCCAACTCTTTATTTTTGTCAATCTATCCACGATTGGTCTGATCTGTCTTTCCCAACAACAATCCTGGATAAAGATGACCTCGAGGAGGGCTAACTCAGCTGAAAAACTTTCACTGTTTTACATGGCGTGGGCCATACGAACCAAGATACAAAGTATCCCTTAACGCTATGGATGTTTGTGACAACTGAACCTGAAGATACAAACTAGGTTGATCCGGCTTCCTATAGATGACGTGTTCCAACGTATCGTCAGTCTTCCTACCGACCAACACAGCAAGTAAAGGAAGATAGACATCCCTTTCCACCTCCGTAGTGAAGCAGATATTTGGATGAATAAAATTCAGATGTTCCAAAAAGCTCATTTTCACAACAAAAGTATCGCCTACATATCTAAAACAAACCGGCAGGCTTCAATGCCTCCGATTCCGTGGCACGTTCCTTCAAATCTCCTATAGACAAATTAGCAGTAAAAGGGAACAGAAGGATGACCATTGGAATTCCATCTGTTTACTCACAGAAGTGGTTGCATTTCTGGCTTGAAAATGATGGGATGTTTACCTGTCGAAATATTGACACGTATCAAAGACGTCACCCGCCTGCATTCCAGTGAACAATTTTTGAGGGAGAAGAATCTCAAGTTTCACTTTATGTATTCGGCCTGTACATGACCTGAGTCTGGTATTTGTCTCTATTTTAAAATTACTGGTAACCATTCGTGAATAATTCTTTAACTTTTTTTCTTTGAATGCTGTAATACTGCAAACATGTCACGGGTACACTCAGAAAACCACAGGATTTTTCCTTCCCTACTCTCTACACAAAGAGGCACGGGCTGTTGTAACACCGGAAGAGAGAAAGAGGAAGAGGCAAAGAGAGGGGGAAGGACAAAGAGAGGGGGAGATACAGAGAGATGGAGATAGATAGGGAGAAAGAGAGAGAGAGAGAGAATCTGTTTGGACAGGGGAAGATATTCTTTAGTTGGCTCGTCATGTACTTCGGCAAAAAGACGCAACCTCGTGCAATATAGACCACATAAGAATGTAGAAATGACCTATTCATGAGTAGTATGGATTGAATGAAACGCACTGAAATGAAATGGAAGGAATCAATGGCACTGAAATCATGAAAGATGCAGTGACGTGAATTGGTATCAGCAAAGGCTGTCTATAAATGTGGGGCCTGCATTGTTATGAATATGTTGTGCAAATTCAAACTAGGCGCCAGTCCAGGACTCGAACCCTAACTTCCTGCTTTTTGCTATCAGCATGTAAACGCACCTGTCCATTTTATTTTATTTCTGTGGTCCCAGTTCTTCTATGGTCCTTGTGGCAGGACGACGCACGGTCCTCTGCTAAAATCCGTTTCCTCAGAGCTACTGATCCCATATGTCTCGTGGCAAAAACTTTGGATGTAGCATTCGGAAATCATGGGTGGAAACATCAATTATAATGAAAGTCTCTGTCGGATTGTAAGTCTTGCTTCCATAACCTAATGGTAAGACGATAGCTCGCATAAAGCAGGAAATCCGGTATCTAGTTCTGTTGTTGCATAAATTTCTAATTCTCACTACATATTCATCACTTGTAGTCGTGACGTATCATAATCGGCTCTCAATATTTTAGTAAATAATTAAACGTATCGATGTCACTGTGAGTGCGCCAGAGCTCGCAATGTTACACTACATCACACCATTCGACTGAGGTGTACAGTTCTGAATACTGTATAGTTTCAATCACTGTAGGTGGTACAGAATTTTGTTCTCGTTGTTGTAGTCTGGCGTTCCCAACTGGAGTGATTCCACTTCTCCCCCCCCCCCCCCCTCCCTACCCCAGCCTCATCTGTAGCTCGACGCAGCGTGCGTTTGCGTACACTGTTACACCAAATGGAGCGCTGTGCCGCTATGCGGCTGCCTACTATCTGCGCTGGCTCTACGCCTGCCCTTTCCCCTGACCCGAGGCAACGCCCCTGACCCTAATGACGCACGTCTTCAAGGATAGGCGAGCAGCTGGGCCGCAGCAGGGCGAGGACGCGGCGTGGGAGGCGGCTAGGGCACTATCCTTCCCTGTCCTGGAGCTGTATTAAAGTACACTACTTGACAGACACGCTACTTGCAGGTAGTGCAATCATACCTAGTCGACGTCATCACGGTGCCTTAAGGAAGCAGTGCACCTAGCTGTGCAAATGGCCGCTGAGAGTGTACTCTCATCACAGTAACTTAAAAAAAAGGAAAAATCAGAAAGACTATCATGGAGCCTAAAAATAAAAAATGGTCAGAAACATAAAAATTTGCCAGATGCTTTTTGAATTCACTAGTAAATTTCCAGGGAGGGATCACTGGTGAGTCTTTTTCTCAGAGACTTGCCGTACCAGATAGGGTTGATAGAAGAGATAGAGAAGATCCAACGGAGAGCAGCGCGCTTCGTTACAGGATCATTTAGTAACCGCGAAAGCGTTACGGAGATGATAGATAAACTTCAGTGGAAGACTCTGCAGGAGAGACGCTCAGTAGCTCGGTACGGGCTTTTGTTGGAGTTTCGAGAACATACCTTCACCGGGGAGTCAAGCAGTATATAGCTCCCTCCTAAGTATATCTCGCGAAGAGACCATGAGGATAAAAGCAGAGAGATAGAGTCCACACAGAGGCATACCGACAATCTTTCTTTCCACGAACAATACGAGACTGGAATAGAAGGGATAACCGATAGAGGTACTCAAAGTACCCTCCGCCACACACCGTCAGGTGGCTTGCAGAGTATGGATGTAGATGTAGATGTAGAACCTTCACGTCCAACAATACTTTATGTGTGAGAAAAACACCAGTTTTTCCATCAGCTAGGACCCTTGGCTCTGAGCACTATGGGACTTAACTTCTAAGGTCATCAGTCCCCTAGAACTACTTAAACCTAACTAACCTAAGGACATGACACACATCCATGCCCGAGGCAGGATTCGAACCTGCGACCGTAGCGGTCGCGCGGTTCCAGACTGTAGCGCCTAGAACCGCTCGACCACTCCGGCCGGCTTTGGACGCTTGTTTGAGCTGTAGGCATTCCTACAATTGGTTGGCTAGTACGGTTGCCATGCTGGAATAAGATCACTGCATGTCACCTGGAATAAGTCCATAACTAGTAAGGCACTGTGGTGTCCCAGCTAACGTTTGTGTTGACACTATCTTATATTACACACAGTCTTCCGTAACATGAGCGGAGGGTTTAGTTGGTTGGTTCATTTGGGGGAGAGAACCAAACTGCGAGGTCATCGGTCACATCGGATTAGGGAAGGATGGGAAAGGAAGTCGGTCGTGCTCTTTTAAAGGAACCATCCCGGAATTTGCCTCAGCTCGCCCTATTTGTCCAAGAAATTCACAGTGCCGTAGACACTGGCGAGCAGATTGATGCCGTATTCCTGGACTTCAGGAAGGCATTTGATACGGTTCCGCACTTACGTTTAGTGAAAAAAATACGAGCTTACGGAATATCGGACCAGGTTTGTGATTGGATTCAGGATTTCCTAGAAGAAAGAACACAACATGTCATTCTTAACGGTTCAAAATCTGCAGATGTAGAGGTAATTTCGGGAGTACCGCAAGGAAGCGTGATAGGACCTTTATTGTTTACAATATACATAAATGACTTAGTTGACAACATCGGTAGCTCCGTGAGGCTATTTGCAGATGACACGGTTGTCTACAAGAAAGTAGCAACATCAGAAGACTCGTACGTACTCCAGGAAGACCTGCAGAGGATTAATGAATGGTGCGACAGCTGGCAGCTTTCCCTAAACGTAGATAAATGTAATATAATGCGCATACATAGGGGCAGAAATCCATTCCAGTACGATTATGCCATAGGTGGTAAATCATTGGAAGCGGTAACGACCGTAAAATACTTAGGAGTTACTATCCGGAGCGATCTGAAGTGGAATGATCACATAAAACAAATAGTGGGAAAAGCAGGCGCCAGGTTGAGATTCATAGGAAGAATTCTAAGAAAATGTGACTCATCGACGAAAGAAGTAGCTTACAAAACGCTTGTTCGTCCGATTCTTGAGTATTGCTCATCAGTATGGAACCCTTACCAGGTTGGATTAATAGAAGAGATAGACATGATCCAGCGAAAAGCAGCGCGATTCGTCATGGGGACATTTAGTCAGCGCGAGAGCGTTACGGAGATGCTGAACAAGCTCCAGTGGCGGACACTTCAAGAAAGGCGTTACGCAATACGGAGAGGTTTATTATCGAAATTACGAGAGAGCACATTCCGGGAAGAGATGGGCAACATATTACTACCGCCCACATATATCTCGCGTAATGATCACAACGAAAAGATCCGAGAAATTAGAGCAAATACGGAGACTTACAAGCAGTCGTTCTTCCCACGCACAATTCGTGAATGGAACAGGGAAGGGGGGATCAGATAGTGGTACAATAAGTACCCTCCGCCACACACCGTAAGGTGGCTCGCGGAGTATAGATGTAGATGTAGATGTAGATGAAATGATTTAGAAAAACCACGGAAAATCTAAAGCAGGATGGCCGGATGTGGGTTTGAACCGTCGCCGTCCACAATGCGAGTCCAGTGTGCTAACCACTGCGCCACTTCGTTCGGTAGTAGAGGGTTTCAGGTGGAAGTAATAGTAGATCTGTTCACAAGGTACTCTGTGAGTTCAGTAGTAACAGTTGTCGATTTGTCACAGAATATTGGTCGAGAATGTGGAACCCCTGTGAGGCTCAGTTTACAGGAATGTTTATATACAGCCAGGAAATAAGCACAGATGACTTTTACTTTATGCAGTCATTGAATCAGTACAGTATGGCCGTCAGCCGTGGCCGAGCGGTTCTAGGCGCTTCAGTCTGGAACCGCGCGACCGCTACGGTCGCAGGTTCGAATCCTGCCCTGGGCATGGATGTGTGTGATGTCCTTAGGTTAGTTAGGTTTAAGTAGTTCTAAGTTCTAGGAGACTGATGGCCTCAGATGTTAAATCCCATAGTGCTCAGAACCATTTGAACCATTTTTGAAGTACAGTATGAAAGGACAACATAAACCGACAGCGGTTTGAGAGAAATAGTTGAACAGCTCCGAGAAGTTAATTAGAAAATTACAGAAACTAATTTTATGTGAGATATTGACATAAGACACAAAAATAAGAGTACGCTCCTGACTTATTAAATTAGAAATACAAGTTCTGTAGGAGAGAGGGCACACCTGTCGTAATGGCGAATGAAATAGTCCGGCACATCATATGACTGGGATATCGCAGGAATCTTTTCTGGTCGTCGGTCATAAAATCAAATAAATGTTATGGCAAGATGCACGATATCATGGCAGGCAAACGCAGGCACATTGTAGGCAGCAGACAAGGACACTGTCCGTCAGGCTGTGTCCCGTATCACCGTGTCCGCAGTTCGTGGTCTAGTCTAGTGGCTAGCGTTGCTGCCTCTGGATCACAGGGTCCCAGGTTCGATTCCCGGCCGGGTTGGGGGTTTTCACTGCCCGGGGACTGGGTGTTTGTGTTGTCCCCATCATTTCATCACCATCATCATCATCATCATTTGTAAACGTGGCTAAAACTAGACTCTGTAAAGATTGGGACATTGTACGGGCGCTGATGAGCGCCCGACAAACCACACATCATCATCAGATATCACCGCGTCAAGGACGTACTGTGGATGCCTCGACTCGTCAGAACCCGGCCCTGCTAAAATTAATTGCAGAAAGTCGAACGATATTGACGACAGGTGTCGCTGACGACTCCGTTGAAGTGTAGCAGGGAGACATGGCCCACAGTCTAGTAAATCACTGGCCCATCCAGCACTAGGTAAGAACAGCAGCCGTGTCACCCAGAACCACCTCTTCTCTAGAGGGAAGAGAGCCCACCGTTGCACACGCGCTCTTCTACTCACTGAGCGCCACAGGGCACAGACCTAAACACTGGTATGGCTTCACTGTCATTAGACTCTCCAAGTTGAGGAAAGATGAGTTTGATACACGTTGGTACAGGCCGGTGGGGATGAGGTCGACTGCAAGCAGCACATTGTTCAGATATGTGGCGGAGCGCATTGCCACGAGCTGAAACGGTTGTCTGATATGTTCGTTATCATCTCGCACTAGAAGATGTCGAAATCTACTCTCCAATCATGTGCAGTCTCGTCGACCTGAAACACCCTCAGATGACCTTACCATCAACACAAGATCCAATCGTTAATCAATTGTGACCGAGCGAGGTGGTGCAGTGGTTAGCACACTGGACTCGCATTCGGGAGGACGACGGCTCAAACACGCGCCCGGCCATCCTGGATTAGGTTTTCCGTGATTTTTCTATATCACTATAAGCAAATGCCGGGGTGGTTCCTTTGAAAGGGGACGGCCGATTTCCTTCCCTATCCTTCTCTAATCCGATGGGACCGATGACCTCGCTGTTTGGTACCCTCCTCCAGACCAATCAACCAGCCTAATAAATTGTGCAAGGTGGTTCGACGAGCAAACCACGGGCTTGAGGGAGTTTACGTGGTACTCCAAGATCTCAGTCCTAATAAGAATACCTGGGACGTCACAGGGCGAGATGGGTTCTGACCATCCTAAGTAAACAGCTGCTGTATCAGGATGGCTCCCTAACGCTTTAAATGTCTCCTGGAGTCCACACCACGTCAGCAGTTTAAAGGGGGCGTGACACTGCACGTGGCAAGTGTTCAGTTGCGCATGTGACTATTTTGTTATAGGTCTATGCCAGGTAGAAAAAATTCATTATTTATAGATCTTTACGTGTTGCTAAAGTAAGGCCCCCAGTCGCGTTTTTCTGCCTTTATGTGAAGGCTAATCTCAGGAACTACTGTAGAGATTTTTATATGTCTGTCACTAATAGATAGACTGATTCAAGAAGAAGGTTTTTGTATATAATTTGTTACCCATACGTCAAAAAGTCGTCTGGCCATAGATATTTAGTGCTACCCGTGTGAAGCAAGCTAAGTTGCTAGCTCTCTTATAAAGTTAGCATTTCTCTTTCTCTGTTACTCATCCTCTTTGTTTGTCCTACTTCACATTCTTTTCCTGTTCCCTGCTTCTCACTTCTATCACTTCTTTCACTAATGGCTGACTGAATTTTTCTATTGAGAAAAATTACTATCAATAAGTGCATAACTAAATGCCCATTTACACGGTCAGCTCTCAGGTCGGGCGCATTCGGAAGGACGACGGTTCAAACCCGAAATTTAGGCTTTCCGTGATTTCCCTAAATCTCTTCAGGCAAATGCCGGGATAGTTTCTTTGGAAGGGCACGGCCGGTTTTCTTCCCTAAGCTGAGCTTGTGCTCCGACTCTAATGACCTCGTTGTCGACGGGATGTCAAACTTTAACTGCTCCTCCTCTTCCTTCTCCACATCCTCTCAGGTCGGGAAATGATTTGTTTGGTCTGAAGGTGGATAAATTTCGCGTGAAATCACCTACTGACTGTGTGTCATTTCGAACAAAGTTGCAGTCGTTATCAAATGGCGCTTCGTCTAACGTGACTGTGAGACTGCACAGAAATTCGAATCCGTCACATTGGGTTTAGTGTGTAGGCGGATAATTATTCTGTACTTTATTGTTTTAGCGCGGGAACAGTTTCGATTAACTGTATCACACTTTATCAGATACTGCTGCGCTGGGCCAGGCAACAGCTAACCTGTGCATCCGCTAGAACTCTGGATGGTTTTGCGCAGTTAAAGGAACTACATGAGTTTAAACTACATACATTCCGTACGGTGGATGTGTTTTTGAGTATTAAATTGATACGCGCTAACGGGTCTGAGTTTCTGGTTGCAATGAGTACACCTGATACGTAAAATGCGTTCTACATCTACATCTACATGGATACTCTGCAAATCACATTTAAGTGCCTGGCAAAGGGTTCATCGAACCACCTTCGCAATTCTCTATTATTCCAATCTTGTATAGCACGCGGAAAGAACGAACACCTAAATCTTTCCGTACGAACTCATAATTCCCTTATTTTATCATGGTTATCGTTTCTCCCTATGCAGGTCGGCGTCAAAAAAATATTTCCGCATTCGGAGGAGAGTTGGTGATTGGAATTTCGTGAGAAGATTGCTCCGCAACGAAATACGACTTTGTTTTACTGATGTCCATCGCAAATCCTGTATCATTTTAGTGACACTCTCTACCCTATATCGCGATAATGCAAATGTAGTATTCTAAAAGAGGACGGACAAGCGTAGTGTAGGCAGTCTCCTTAGTAGATCTGTTACATTTTCTAAGTGTCTTGCCAATAAAACGCAGTCTTTGTTTAGCCTTCCCCACAACATTTTCTATGTGTTCCTTCCAGTTTAAGTTGTTCGTAATTGTAATACGTAGGTATTTAGTTGAATTTACGGCTTTTAGATTAGACTGATTTATCGTGCAACTGAAGTTTAACGAATTCCTTTTAGCACTCATGTGGATGACCTCACACTTTTCGTTGTTTAGGGTCAACTGACAATTTTCGCACCATTTAGATATCTTTTGTAAATCGTTTTGCAGTTTGTTTTGATCTTCTGATGGCTTTATTAGTTGATAAACAAGAGTGTCATCTGCAAAACAACCTAAGACGGCTGCTCAGATTGTCTCCCAAACCTTCTATATAGATAAGGAACAGCAAAGGGCCTACAACACTACTTTGGGGAACGCCAGAAATCACTTCTGTTTTACTCGATGACTTTCCGTCAATTACTACGAATTGTGACCTCTGTGACAGAAAATAACAAATCCAGTCACATAACTGAGACGATATTCCATAAGCACGCAATTTCACTATAAGCCGCTTGTGTGTTACAGTGTCAAAAGCCTTCCGGAAATCCATAAATACGGAATCGATCTGAAATCCCTTATCAATAGCACTCAACACTTCATGTGAATAAAGAACTAGTTGTGTTTCACAGGAACGATGTTTTCTAAACCCATGATGACTGTGTGTTAATAGACAGTTTTCTTCGAGGTAATTCATAATGTTTGAACATAATATATATTCCAAAATCCTGCTGCATATCGACGTTAACGATATGGGCCTGTAATTTAGTGGATTACTACTACTACCTTTCTTGAATATTGGTGTGACCTGTGCAGCTTTCCTATCTTTGGGTACGGATCTTCCGTCGTGCGAACGGTTGTACACTACTGGCCATTAAAATTGCTACACCAAGAAGAAATGCAGATGATAAACGGGTATTCATTGGACTAATATATTACACTAGAACAGACATGTGATTTCATTTTCACGCAATTTGGGTGCATAGATCCTGAGAAATCAGTACCCAGAATAACCACCTCTGGCCGTAATAACGGCCTTGATACGCCTGGGCATTGAGTCAAACAGAGCTTGGATGGCGTGTACAGTTACAGCTGCCCATGCAGCTCCCACACGATACCACAGTTCATCAAGAGTAGTGACTGGCGTATTGTGACGAGCCAGTTGCTCGGCCACCATTGGCCAGACGTTTTCAGTTGGTGAGAGATCTGGAGAATGTGCTGGCCAGGGCAGCAGTCAAACATTTTCTGAATCCAGAAAGGCCCCTACAGGACCTGCAACATGCGGTCGTGCATTATCCTGCTGAAATGTAGGCTTTCGCAGGGATCGAATGAAGGGTAGAGCCACGGGTCGTAACACATCTGAAATGTAACGTCCACTGTTCAATGTGCCGTCAATGCGAACAACAGGTGACCGAGATGTGTAACCGATGGCGTCCCATACCATCAAGCCGAGTGATACGCCAGTATGGCGATGACGAATGCACGCTTCCAATGTGCGTTCACCGCGACGTCGCCAAACACCGATGTGACCATCATGATACTGGAAACAGAACCTGGATTAATCCGAAAAAATGACGTTTTGCCATTCGTGCACCCAGGTTCGTGGTTGAGTACACCATCTTAGTCGCTCCTGTCTGTGATGCAGCGTCAAGGGTAACCGCAGCCATGGTCTCCGAGCTGATAGTCCATGCTGCTGCAAACGTCGACGAACTGTTCGTGCAGATGGTTGTTGTCTTGTAACCGTCCCCATCTGATGACTCAGGGATCGAGACGTGGCTGCACGATCCGTTACAGCCATGCGGATAAGATGCCTGTCATCTCGACAGCTAGTGATACGAGGCCGTTGGGATCCAGCACGGCGTTCCGTATTACCCTCCTGAACCCACCGATTCCATATTCTGCTAACAGTCATTGGATCTCGACAAACGCGAGCAGCAATGTCGCGATACGATAAACCGCAATCGCGATAGGCTACAATACGATAAACCGCAATTGCGATAGGCTACAGTCCGATCTTTGTCAAAGTCGGAAACGTGATGGTGCACATTTTTCCTCGTTACACGAGGCATGAAAACAATGTTTCACCAGGCAACGCCGGTCAACTGCTGTTTGTGTATGAGAAATCGGTTGGAAACTTTCTTCATGTCAGCACGTTGTAGTTGTCGCCACCGGCGCCAACCTTCTGTGAATGCTCTGAAAAGCTAATCATTTGCATATCACAGCATCTTCTTCCTGTCGGTTAAATTTCGCGTCTGTAGCACCTCATCTTCGTGGTGTAGCAATTTTAATGGCCAGTAGTGTATATGATTGTCGAGTACGGAGCTAATGCATCAGCATACTCCGAAAGGAACCTAGTTGTTTGTATACAGTCTGCATCAGAACACCTGGTTTTATCAAGTGATTGTTCACTACTCCGAGGATATTTACTTCGACGCTACTCATGTTGGCAGCTGTTCTCGATTCGAATTCTTGAATATTTACTTCGTCTTCTTTTGTGAAGGCATTTCGGAAGGCTGTGTTTGGTAACTGCTTTGGCACGACTGTCTCCGATAGTATGTCCATTGCATTAATTCTTTCTTACCGCTAACATACTTCACATACGACCAGAATGACAAAAATGACAAATGTGTGTGAAATCGTATGGGACTTGACTGCTAAGGTCATCAGTCCCTAAGCTTACACACTACTTAACCTAAATTATCCTAAGGACAAACACACACACCCATGCCCGAGGGAGGACTCGAACCTCCGCCGGGACCATCCGCACAGTCCATGACTGCAGCGGCCTAGACCGCTCTGCTAATCCCGCGCGGCTCGACCAGAATCTCTTTGGATTTTCTGCCAGGTTTCGAGACAAAGTTTCGTTGTGGAAACAGTTATAAGCATCTCGCATTGAAGTCCGTGCTAAATTTCGAGCTTCGTCTGTTGAAATTTGGCATGTTTGTTTCGTTGTTTCTGCAACAGTGTTCTAACCCTTTTTGTGTACCAAGGAGGATCAGCTCCGTCGTTTATTAATTTATTTGGTATAAATCTCTCAACTGCTTTTGATACTATTTCTTTGAATTCAAGCCACATTTATTTTCCGCAATGTTGTTGGTGGGACATCAGCGCGTGGACGGCAGCTGCAGTGGCCTGTACAGAGGCGCCTGCAGCAGGCCGGTGCCCGCCGGCTGGCGCGCTGCCGCCGGCGATGCCGCACGCAGTCACGTCACGCGCCGCGGTCGGCCGCCGCCTGCCGCACGCTGCGGCAGCTGCTGCTGGCTGCCAGAAAGTGGACCGGCGAGAGCGTCGCCCCCTCCTCTCTCCTGCTGTCGCTCGCTGGCCGCCACACTCCTTCTAGCTGCTATTGCAGTCTTCAGTCCGAAGTCCCTACACCTCTACACATCTGATGCAACCCACACCTAACAGAATCTGCTTACTGCTGTTAAGGGGGGTAGGACGTGAAACGGGCCGATTTGGAGCAGGAGATGCACCACAGGACATTATAATTGACACTGTCTATACTTTTACAAATAAATTCATAAAACTTTGGTAGCATGACCAGGAAGGATTCAGGATTCACACTCAGAGCAGAGGAACTTCAAAAATATAACAAAACAAACTTTTTTTACATGTGAAATTTCATCATTTTTTCACTTGGTATTGGCTGAATTTGTTGCTGTAGGTACACTTATCTTCATAAGTAAGAGAGATTCTTCGATGAATTTTGCACAGCATACAAACCATACTTACAGGTGTATGAAACTCTAGAATTTCCTAAATCTGTTAAAAACTGTGGTAAAAATTGAGATAATTAACTATAAAATTCGAGTTTTCTCTAAACACGAAGTGTAAAACGTAACAGCCCATTCATTTTTCAATAGATTAAATAAATTCTAGAGTTTCATGCACCTGTAAGTATGGTTTGTAAGCTGTGCAAAATTAATCGAAGAATCTCTCTTACTTATGAAGAAAAGTGTACCTATAGCAAAAAATGCAGCCAACAGAAAGTGAAAAAAATCATGAAATTTCACATTTAAAAAATATTATTTTTTCATGTTTTTGAACTGCCACTGCTATGAGTGTGAATCCTGAATCCTTCTTGGTCATGCTGACAAAGTTTTATGAATTTATTTGTAAAAGTATAGACAGTGCAAATTAAAATGTCCTGTGGTGCCTCTCCTTCTCGAAGTCGGCCCGTCTGACGTCCTACCCCCTCAAGTCTCTGTCCCCCTCTACATTTCAGCCTCCCACACAGCCCTCAATTATCAAATTAACCGCCTCTTGGTTACGTTAGAGACGCCATGTCACGGACTGCGTGGCCCCTCCCGCCGGAAGTTCGAGTCCTACCTCAGGTGTGGCAGCGTGTGTTGTTCTTAGCATAAGCTATTTTAAGTTAGTTTAAGTAGTCTATAATTCTAGGGACCGATAACCTCAGCAGTTTGGTTCCTTAGGAATTCACACACATTTGAACATTTTAACGACCACATAGGTGATGTTGCGTGGAAACCGAACCAAAGCTTGCGATTTATTAGCAGAACACCTAGAAATTGTAACAGGGCTAATCATACAGCCCGTTTCAGGCTTTCACGACCGGATGTTTCTGCTGCCGAGAACTCTTTGGGGTTTTATGGCCGTGGTCCATGCAACTCTTCTATCCCTGACGTTTCGTCCAAAGCTGTGTTGGACATCTTCGGGGGTGCTCCTGGTTGTGCTGAGCCTTGCCGACTGACGAGTCGGACGTCGAAGAACGGCCCAAATACCGTGGAAAGTGGGCGTGGTCTGGATTTCACCTGATAGCAGAAATAAACCTTGTCAAGGATAAAATATAACTATCCATCATAGTACATCAAAGATAAACCAGGAGCACCTCCGAAGATGTCCAACGTAGCTTTGGACGAAACGTCAGGGATAGAAGAGTTCCATGGACCACGGCCATACAACCCGCAAGAATTCTCCGCAGCTGAAACAGGTCTACCAAGGAGAGTGCCAACACTACGCTTGTCCGTTCTCTAGTGGACTGCTGCATTGCGGTGTGGGATCCGCATCAGACCGGAATGAGGGAAGACATCGGAATAGTTCAAAGAAGGGTTGCTCGTTTTGTATTATCGCGAAAAAGCGGAGAAAGCACCACGGATATAATACGAGAATTGAGGTAGCAATCATTAAAACAAAGGCGTCTTTCGTTGCGGGAGGATTTTCTGGCGAAATTTCGGTAGCCAACTTTCCCATACGAATGCGAACATATTTTGTCAGTGCCGAAGTAAGAGAAACCATAGCTCCCACGGAAAGAGTTAAGCATTCGTTTCTCCCTTTCGCTCTCCGAGAGTGGAATGGTAGAGAAATAGCTTGAAGGTGATTCGATAAACCCTATGTCGGGCACTTAACTGTGGAGTACAGAGTAATCGTGTAAATGTAGATGTAGAATGTATCCTGACATCTTATCCCTTATAGTAATCAAGTAGTGCCACAAATCAAGCGGAATCTGTGGCTGGATTGAGGGTGTCTTGGTAGGGAGGACGCAGCAAGCTGTTTTGAACGCAGTGGGAAATAATTCGTGCAGTCGCAAATTTTTTCACAGCGGTAGGAGAAGGTGCCACAAGCAACATACTAGAACTCCTGACTGATGGGGGCTGACAGTGGCGCTAGGAGTCCGTTTGAATGTCACTTTGTACGTTTTTCTCGAATAACTCGGAAACTGTGGCATCCAGAGAAAACGTATCCCAGTTCAAAATTTAAGCATATTAAACTTCCTACAAAAAGGCCAATGTTTTTTTATACCTTTTTGCGCATAGTGAAAATCTGGAGCATAGTTTTTGAAGGGCACATTAACACTACGGGTTGCATAAAACGACACCCGTAGGGGCTGATGAACCACCCTGTATAAATTCCTATCATTCAGTAAGGTAAATTATTCAAAGGAAATCTAAGTCAACTCTTTTACAACTATGTTAATTCCAATGAAAATATACACATCAAAAAAAGTTTTGCATCACCTCGGTTCCGAGAGTTCTGGAGCCTGTACAGAAAATTGGAATAGAGATCAACATAAACATCATTTCCGCCCTTTTTGTTGCTCATGAAAACCACACATTGCATGCTGTACCACCATACAGCGAGACCTTCAGAGGTGATCGTCAAGACTGCTGTACACACCGGTACCGCTAATACCCAGTAGCACGTCCTCTTTCATTGATGCATGCCTGTATTTGTCGTGGCATACTATCCACAAATTCACCAAGGTACTGTTGGTCCAGATTGTCCCACTCCTCAATGGCTATTCGGGGTAGATCCCTCAGAGTGATTGGTGGGTCACGTCGTCCATAAACAGCCCTTTTCAATCCATCCCAGTCATGTTCGATAGGGTTCACGTATGGAGAACATTTGGTCACTCTAGTCGAGCGATGTCGTTATCCTGAAGGATGTCATTCACAAGATGTGAACGATGGGGGCGTGAACTGTCGTCCATGAAGACGAATGCCTCGCCAATATGCTGTCGATATTGTTGCACTATCGGTCGGAGGATGGCATTCACGTATCGTACAGCCGTTACGACGCCTTCCATGACCTCCAGCGGCGTACGTTGGTCCCACAGAATGCCATCCCAAAACAGCAGGGAAACTCCACCTTGCTGCACTCGCTGGACAGTGCGTCTAAGGCACGCAGCCTGACGGGGTTGCCTCCAAACACGTCTCCGACGATTGTCTGGTTGAAGGCATATGCGACACTCATCGGTGAAGAGAACGTGATGCCGATTTTGAGCGGTCCATTCGACAGTTTGCTGGGCCCATCTGCACCGCGCTGCATGGTGTCGTGGTTGCAAAGATGGACCTCGCCATGGACGTCGCGAGTGAAGTTGCGCATCATGCACCCTTTTGCGCACAGTGTGAGTCGTAACATGACGTCCTGTGGCTGCACGAAAAGCATTATTCAACATGGTGGCGTTGCTGTCAGGGTTCCTCCGAGCCATAATCCGTAGGTAGCGGTCATCCAGTGCAGTAGTAGCCCTTGGGCGGCCTGAGCGAAGCATGTCATCGATAGTTCCTGTCTCTCTGTATCTCCTTCATGTCCGAACAACATCGCTTTGGTTGACTCCGAGACGCCTGGTCACTTCCCTTGTTGAGAGCCCTTCCTGACACGAAGTAACAACGCGGACGCGATCGAACCGTCGCATTGACCGTCTACCGTCTAGGCATGATTGAACCACACACAACACGAGCCGTGTACCTAGTTCCTGGTGGAATGACTGGAAGTGATCGGCTATCGGACCCCTTCCGTCTAATAGGCGCTGCTCATGCATGGTTATTTACATATTTTGGCGGGTTTACTGACATCTCTGAACAGTCAAAGGGACTGTGTCTGTGATACAATATCCACAGTCAACGTTTATCTTCAGGAGTTCTGCGAGCCGGGGTGATGAAAAACTTTTTAGACGTGTGTGTATTATACGAAGATACAATGCATGTAGAAAAGTGAAATGATCTCTTCTGTTCTATAGTGTTTGGATAGCGAAAACCTGTAATGCACGTTGCCAGATGGCCTACATTATTCATCTGAAACAAATTATCTAAGTGTCCACTAGTGCTTCCTCCGACTGCACAGACGATATACTTCTCTATTATGGCATTGCTGTCGCTGCCGAATCCCCACTGACCTCCCATCTTCTTTGTATCCATGACTGAGACTATACGATCATCGTCGCTCCCCATAAGCAGAAGACACTTCGGCACCAGTTATCGAAATATTTCTAAGTTCAGCACATTCCACACTATCTCAACATATTCTCTTGGTGATAAAAAGATCTTCCACGTTCAGAATTCGATCCTCTTACATTAGGGGACAGGCGTTCTTTCCTACAGCACGCTAGAAACTGTCACTGTATAGGGGATCCGTTAAATGTACACTATTACATGAAACGTCATACGTAAATCGATACCTATAACATCACAGTGGAAGACAGATCTTGATGGTACATCACTGACAGAGGACGGTGTCTCGATACTTATATTCGTCTGTCGATTAGTGGCTGCGAGCTGCATGACTCACATTTTATCCTCCACAATGCACTGGCACTAAAAATGCGATTGTTTATATCTACTCGTCTGTCAGCTTCTCGAACTCAAAGACGTGTTCACATTATACATCAGACGCTATTTACAAGTTTTTCGTATGTTATTATTACGTGGCACAATTTCTTTTGTTAGTCAAGTCCACAAGTAACAAGTAAAACAAGCGGTGACGGAGTTTATGCTCTAAGAGCTTCCTATTGGCTATTCTGTGTGCTTCTTAATCAACGCCTAGGTAGTACTGCC